>NW_019172959.1:600000-804966 GCF_001831195.1 Colletotrichum orchidophilum | reverse complement strand
CAAATTCTTTGACTTTCTGGACTTGACCATTTTCATCTTCCTTCTCGACGTATTGAATATGACGTTCCGCCCAGAATTCCGACGCAGGATGCCCCTCCACACCCCATACCGACTCTTCGCGATGGCCTATTTGGATGGCGGCAAGATGGCCTGGCCTTTGGACCTGGAAGTCGAGCCAGTGACATCACATTCGGCGTTGGCTCAGAGCGAATGACTATTGTGCTTCGTGACGAGTATTTGATGCTCTGTCTCCCTCAGCTTCATAGTTCTAGAAGAATATTCCACAACACAATTTGATACCAACAACGCAACACCAACTACTTTGATACCCCAAAAACCCGAGCATCAACCTTTTGTATTATCACTCTCAACGTCTCTTGATACCACTTCAACTTTAACAAGTTAATCAGCAAACATGGGTTTGGGAGCTAAAATCAAGAACGCGCTCCACAGCGACGACCAGCCTCAGAAGACCACGTACGAGGGTGACCAGCCACCAGGAGCATTCCCCTCCGACTCTACTACCGCCGGAACCACCAAACACAACACCACCACGACCGGTGGATACACCGGAGGAACCACCGGAAGCCACACAACCGGTACCACCGGCACCACCGGTACTCACACCACCGGTACTCACCACGACCATCGCGGCGGACCTACGTCCGGTTTGACAGGGACCACCCATGGCACCACCCAGGACGCCACCCACGCCACAACCACCGGCCACACGGGAGGCCTGACTGGCAGCAACACCGCAGGATACAGCAACGTCAATGATCCCGATGGAGTTCATGGCCCACACGCCGGAAGAGCTGCAAACAAGCTGGATCCCAGAGTCGACTCAGACCGTGACCATCGCGGCGCGCCTGGCGTTGGTCTCTCCGGCACCCACCGCCCCCATGACTCCGGTGTCGAAGTCGGTCAAGGAGTTGGCCGCAACAAGCCCTACAAGGGCGAGTATCTCGCCAATGCCGAGCGCGCCAACGCCCAGGACCCTTACTGGGGTGATGTTGGCCGCGATGGCGCCACTGTCAACAAGGACTTGCCGCTCCGCCCCAACGAGTCTGGCATTGGCCGAGGGGGTCCTCAGGCCGTTGGTGGAGGACATTATAATCCCGCGGCGTCCACTCACCACGACCCTGCCTCGGGTGTCGATCGATCAGTTGAGGGTCGCGACTTCACTCACCCAAACGGCCCCAACACCGGAGTTGGCGGTGCTAGTGGTGATCCCTACAGCGGCGTTCATAGCGCCGCACACAACCCTCAGGCGGCTCTGTCTGGCGGCAACGCCAGCGACCCGTACGACACTCGCGTGAGAGATAGAGACATGGGCCGTGAACGCACCGGTCACGGAGCCGCTGGCGCCGGTATCGGTGCCGGCGTTGGTGCCGGCGTCGCCGTGGCTGCTGGTCAGGCTGCCCACAGACATCACCGCGACGACATGCACGAGTCTGGCCACGGAGGTACCAACACGGTTGGCAGCGTCAACTCTCCCGTTGCTCACAACACACATGGAACTGACGTCGGTGTCACTGGCACCCACGCTGGAGGTGTTCACGGCCACCACCGTTCCAGCCTTACCGGCAACGAGCCAGGCGTTCCTAAGAGCAGCATGCTCGACCCTTACAACGAGGCTCCTACCGCCACTCTTGGTACTCATAGTGCTCACGGCACTCACGGCACTCACGGCACTCATGGTAACGTCGCTGGCACTGGCGGTGTTCTCGGAGGACACACTGGATCTTCCTCGCTGAACCAAGGTACGCAATCCTCCCATGTCCCTGGCACAAGCGGTCTGGGACCCAACGGAATGGGCCCTGACCATTACGGCCCAGGACATGAGGGAGCCAAGGTTTTCCACACCTGCACCAAGTGCGGCGAGGACAACGATATCAGCAGATACTTCAAGAAGGATGCTGTTTACCGTATGAACTAGGGGGGTTATGATAGCGAGCATTGTATATCCTGTTGTATTCATAGTTAACTCATGATGATCATGACCATAATGGCACTGTTACGTTACCACACACTCACTTCTCTTGATACACATTTGGCCAATCTTCTTGGCTTTCCGTCACATTATTAATCACTGCTCATACCGTATATAACTGGCGAACCTTCCGCGCAGTAATTGCAAAATCTTTTCACTTCAATGCGAAATATGCCTTTCCCCTTTGAGTACTGAAACTAAGCCTTGGGTTAAATCGAATGGACCAAGTAATCACCACCGTCTTTTCCAGCGGATTCTCATGTCCCTATCTGGCGGGACAGCTCCCGCGCCAACGTATGCCTTGTCATTCATAGCCGGCCTCTCGGAAAGCGACCCATCAAAGTTGACCCAATCCTCGAATTCAATCTCGAAGCGAGACGCAATCATCGCGACGGCCAACATGATCTCCTGCTTGGCAAAAAAGCGCCCCGGGCACATGGATACGCCGCCACCTATCACATAAACATTAATGGTCCGAGGAGTACGGCTGGTATAGTCATCCACAACTTACCGTAGGGGAAGAAGTCACTGGGTCTTCCGGCCATGACAAATTCTTTGACTTTCTGGACTTGACCGTTTTCATCTTCCTTCTCGACGTATTGAATATGACGTTCCGCCCAGAATTCCGACGCAGGATGCCCCTCCACACCCCATACCGACTCTTCGCGATGGCCAATTTGGGTGGGTGCTTGAATCAAGGAGCCTTTGCTGAGATGATATCCATCCAACTCCATTGGCTCCATGACTTCACGAGTGATATTGATGGACACGTGCATCCGAAGTGTCTCGAGATAAATCGACTGGAGTAGGGGTAGGGTAACAAGCTTTGCCAGATCAAAAGTCGGTTTTCCTGTCTTGGGGTCGGTGATGGAGACCGAATCAACCTCTTGGCGGACCGCTTGGAAGAGCGACCGGTCTCTGATCACTTCCATAACGGCCCAGGCGCTCTGGGGAACGGAGTTCGAGTTGATACTAGTAGAAGCATCAGTAAAATTGGCCCTGACAGCAGATCACACTCTTGATGCCGCACCCGGTGATACTTCCAATGTACATTCCCGCACGCGACTGAAGGGCAAACCCATTCTTCTCCCAAAACTTGGAATGTTCTCGTTGGAGTCTCGAGCCAAAGATGGGCTCCCAGTCTGCATCAGCATCCGGACCGTTCCAGTCAAACTTGGCCCATGCGTCTGTCAGGAAATCCGACATCATGGCCAGGGCTTTGCGCTGAACCTGTTTTGGCTTTGGATTGATCCAAGTCGGTAGGCCGTACATGAGCTGCATTGCAACCGTATCGAATTCCCAAAATACATCGATGAATTCCGGATGATCCTCAATCAGCTTGCGCCCCGCGAGGGAGATCGTCGCCGCTTCTGCCATGTCCTTCTTGAGATACTTGAACAGTTGCAAGGTCTTCCACTCACCCAGTGGCTGCTGGCCGAGCCTCTCGCCGAAAAAGGTGATGAACGTCTCCGCGAGCCTTGCGGTAGCCTCGGCGCGGAACAGGTGCTCGTTGAAGAGGTGATGCAACGCAAACCAGTGCCTCTGGTTCTCCGGCCTGCTCTCATTTCCCGCCGCCGGCATCTTCAGACGACCAGATTTATCATTGTACATTACCGCGACATCCTCATCGATCATCCCCTGCACTCGCCCGTTGACCATGACGATGAACTTGTCTGAGCTGAGCGTGTTATTCGAACTGTTGCGGAATAGCTTCTGGACATTGTGAGAGCCCGCGACCAGGTAAACGTTCTCGGTGCCAAGGTTGAACTTCACGACACTGCTTTTCTTCAATGCTTCGGTCGCACGTTCGAGGAATCTGCTGTTGTCGGTGATGTATTGGTACGTGTTTGAAACGTAGGGAATGAGGCCCGGCAAGCTCGGAGGCTCATTTGCTTTTGGTCGGAAGACACGACGAAGGACCACCACGCCCAGGAGTGGTAGCAATAACCAGGTGATGATGAGCGATGTCGCATGTTGTTGGAGTGACTCTAAAAGCCCCTGAGATTGGCCCAGTGCGTCGGAAGTATTAGTTGAAGCCATCACTAGCCTAGATGCTCTAGTCAATGAGATGAATATTCGAGGTTGGAAAGGAGCTGCAGTAAAGAAATGAGGGGTAGATCGACACCTTTGTCTGAGACGCACCATTTCTTCATCCGAAGTTAAACTTTGATTGTCCCGCCGGTGCGTATCGCTCTATCGCTGGCTTGGGAACGTTACACTGAACCCATTCGAATCGTCATGAACAGGGATCAGCCAATCCTTCACGAAAACGTCGTAGCCAGGAACGCGTTGAAATGCACGAATACAGCATCCTCGAATGGCTTCGAATGCTCACTTGTCTCCCCAGCCGATCCAATCAGTTAGGTAGGCGCCAAGATGAAGGCGCCAAGATGAAGGATTGCGCAAGAACTGAATGCCACCAACCCGAAGCCTGTTCAAGCAAACAATCGAGGGGTGTAAGCATCATGTTTTTGATGACGGTGGACGACCTGGATCCGGCGCTTGTGGTGCATCGCAACGCAGCCCACATCTTTCTACTCTTTTGTCCAAGTGACATCTGATGCGCAAATGTCATGGACGGTTTGAGGTCTCCAGGTATTCAGTGTTTGTCTCGATACTATGCTCCAAAGAGATCCCACCCGGCCGACCCAGTCTCTTCAAACGGCTCTCCGCCCTCACAGTAGTAGGCTTGACTGTGACAAGGTATTCTTCGTTGTGGAAGTTGCCGGCAAACCTTATGTCGGTATCATGCGTCCCGAAAATAGCCAAGATTATATCCCAGTTCATCGGGCAGGCAAAAGCGAAACTAGGTTCGCCGTTAACACCGGGCAGAATAACTGCTGCAACGTGTGGAGCAGCATCATCCTCAACATCGACGAAGTAGTGAGGAAGATGCCAAGGCTGCGGGAGAGTCTTTTCCCCTAAAGGCTCAATAATGAAGCCGAACGAGGATGAGCCTTTCAGTATGAGCAGGGTCAATGCCTCTTCCAAAGTTGAAGTCCGGGATGACTACAGATTGAACAGATGTTAGCATGAACGAGTAAGACGTAGTCAAAGCTCATTTCCAGACACATGAGACGGCATTGAGATGCTGGCTTACTTAATTTGATCACAATATCCGGGCGATCCGTCTTGTTCTCTCCATAGAATTTCCATATGATGTACTCTTGCTCCATCTTGCTTGCGCCGTAGATTGCCACGCCGTGCTCGACGCTCCAAGCAGGAGGGGCCCAAGCCAGCTCTTTCGCGTCGTGCGCTTAGGTATCTATGTCCGCTTCCTGGGACTGGAGGATTAAGTAGTTGTCTTCTCGAGCAGTATAAGCGTCGAGGCTGATGAAGCCAGGACGAATCGCTTCATAGTTAGTTCTTTATATGCTGCCCCGGTGGCGATCATCCCACATTTGACTGCATCTCCAATCACTTTGACTGGATCGTCGTTGAATTCAATGGCGGTGGTATTGTGCACAAAGATAGTGGTACCTGAGCTATTTGGTTAGAGTTCCATACAAGCGAGGAGAAAAGTCCACGGTATAGAGAACCGATGAGTTGTCAGAGCTTCGTGCTGTGCTAGTAAGGCGTAGCATCACTCGCCTTTGACAACCTTGTCGTACGTGCCGTCAATTTGCATATCAGGAACAACGTGAATTTCAAATTTCCCTTTGGCGTATGCCTTTTCAAAGTGTGTGACAAGCCAGGGATACTTCTTCAGGTTACGGATCGTTCCACGGACTCTGTGGCCAAGTCAATTGGACTGGATATGGACAACTATCCAGCCTTTGTAGCCGGCCAGAGAAAATAACGATCTCCGTCAGGCGGGTCGTTAAATCGAGCTCAACGGAAGGCCGCCGAAACATCAACGGAGCGGAGACGGCGGGTTTTATCCGTCTATTGTCCACCTCTCTCGGCAGTCCGAATAGGACACTACATCTCTTCCGTTCGAGTTACTCGGCCATTCCAATCGGCATTTATTAACTGGGCTTCTCTCGCAAAATTTGTTTCCCCGGAGATCTGGTTTGCATAACTTCACGTAGCACCACATGCTTCCTCAATCTTGACTAGAGGACCCAAACTGTGTTATCTCATGAATGAGCTGGAAAATTTTCTTAGCACATCGTGCACCGAATTGTCCTCTGAAAACCGCTTCATTCTCCATTCAAGGTAGAATCAATGCTCCACTACCTTTCTGAGCGGGCTGAGCTAAGCATACTGCTCCGATGGTGTGTGGGTTGGATACAGCGTAAGCTCCGTCATGATGCATGAAACCCTAGCATAGCTGAACGCCAGCGGAGGTTAGCCCCGAGGACCGTAGTATGTAAGCAAGGCTCTGAAAGATTTGATTATCGCAAAGTTCCCCAGCATCAAACCCTTCAAGTAACAACTGTCACTCGTCACCGACATAGAATGACCTCAAAGCATCTTACATTAGCGAGAGTCGGTGAACCCATCAACTTCCAACACTAGAGCGCTGCATGACTATTCCAATTCAGCGCCGAAAACATGGCAAACAAGCCTAAGCAAATCCGTTTCGAAGAGGATGGGTTTGAGGATTGGTCAGACTCGCCGGCTTCGCCTCTGCCGTCACCTACGCCCAGCGTCGGTTCATTCCATCGAGGCTCTCGCCCAAAACAAGGCACAACGCGAATTCCCTCAAGAATTGTGTCCAAGCGCGCTTTGATCGAATTAGAGTATCCTTTCGCCGAAGATGGGGACACAATTGTTGTTCAGCTGGCACTCGGAGAGGATCACATCACTGAGCTTCTTGAGCTGAGCAAAAGGATTCGGAGCTCAGACCAAGGGACTTCAGAAGTAGGAGACAATGGTGAATTTGACCAACAAGAGAGAGACCGAGGCTTTGACTGGATCAACGTGGACGCACACGCTCCGGAAACGCCAAGTCCGAACGCGCGCAGGGGCGAGGAATTCTATGAAGACATTGAATCCACATTGGAAGACACAGATTGGGATCGGGACGATCTTGAAGGCCCAGTGATCCATTCCGGAGTTCTGAATCTTAACAGCGCGAAATCATCGATGGACAACAACATGGACTCCACTGCCGGGCGACTTTTGGCTTGGAATCAGGAAACGTCAGAACTGATCAACGGTGCTGTTACGCAGCTCAATACAGCGCATGCAGCAGAGTTTTATATGGATCGCGCCGGCAATCAAAAGGTCACTCTCGTCTGTCCAGAAGACTATGAATTCGGGGTTACAGACGAATCTCTGGTTCGCTTGAGATGGCTGTGAGCATTTTTCAAGTCACACAGGGAGTTTCAGAACTAAAGGAAATCAGCCACGTACAAGCCCAGTCTTTGAATATTAAGACACTGAAGGTGAGGTCTGCGAAGCGATGGAGGATGAACAGGTTTAGGAACAGAATCGTTTACTGACCAACCAAGACTCTAGTAGGGGACTGTCCATACATCTCTCAATCATTAAGACTGGTTGCACTTGCAGTTCTCAAAGAAGTCACGGCAAGATGTGAGAGGTCTTCAGAAAATGGATCCTACATCGAGCCTGGCTCAATAATTCAATACATCGGAAGATACGACAGCTCACTTGGGATATATGAGTATGAAGACATGTTTGATACCGAGCCTGTTGTCTTCATTTCTGCACCGCACCTCCTTCTCACCGACGAGTCTTCCGGCAAAAGGTTCCACGAAAACCACTATATGAGGAGTCTTCGTGAGGTTCTCTATGGTTATGACGACGAAACACGACATAAGACTGACTCTCGTGGTCGCAAATTCCCATTTGATGGATTACGGCAATACCAGCTCCAGGTTCCTCAGCTTTGGTCCTTGGTGGTTGGTGCAGGTAAGTAATATCCCCGCACTTTGGAAATTGTCCCCGATGGGGGATGTAAAAGACTTTTGCTTACTGATCCCAACTGTCTTAGATCTGATCATAACCTTTTCAGAATTACCGTCACTGGAATTACAACGGAACCTCATTACCGTCGATCGGACAAGGTCGTCTGCAGGAATATACACGATTAGGCTCATTGATGAAAAAGACATGTGCCGGTATCATGTTGTCGTCAAAGCAGATTGCAAATACGCAGTGAGCACTTAATCTCAACCTCATCTTGCTGGGTCTTTTTCTGAAACATTATAGGACTTTCTCAAACATGCGATGGCATTGGCATTCAAGGGTCAAGGCCGCTTGAATGCAGCTGCCTTCGTGCTGGTCGATGATAGTTTTCGCACAATCACAGCGGACATCTGGTTGGACTTGCTTGCAAGCGAGACCATTGAAAACTATGTCTTCAGCATTCGGGAAAAGCACGAGGGGCAGCGGGGGTCGAACGATGAGTTTCGTGCCCTGTCAGAGAAGCTCCTCACCGCGGGAAGTCGGAGCAGCCTAGGTAGCCGCAGAGACTCACGCCGGAGGTAAGACACACGCAAGATTCCGCGTTTGATTGGACTCAATTCTGAAGCTTTTCTAGTTCATTTCGATCCGAATCCAGAGCTGCAAACTTCGACATGCAGATGGTTCTGCATCCCGGTATGTGGGAATATGGCGGTGACGACTCTCCGAGTCCTTCAGAAGACGGGCTGGAGTTTGAGGACGACCTGCTTGAAACTTCCACCATGTCGTTTGAATCACATTTGGGCGTCGACAATTCCTCACTCGACGGCACAGTTGACTTGACTACATCCATGTCAGAAACAAGCTTCAGGTTGAGAAACACAGCCACCTTTGACTCCTCCGTCTCGCTCGGAGGGGTTGAGGTACCGAAACTTTTCAAACTAGGCAAAGAAATAGAGCATCCAGCTCAGCCGAATGGAGTAGTACGTTGAAGCATCTCATTCATCCCCTAGAACACGCTAATGGTGACTCTGTTTATAGACTGGGAGTCCCAAATCGCAGCCTGGGCAATCAGCTTCTAATGGTATCAATGAGACAAGATTCACTCTTCCGCGAAGACAAACGTCTCGATCTTTCTCCAATGGCGCTGGAGGGTCTGATTTCACGCCCGACATTCAGGAAGGGTCACGGCGTAGACGGAGTCGAAGCCGTTCGAGGACTTCAAGCTTCACTTATGCCCGTGACTCACCACTAGAGGCAGAGCCACTCCCGAATTGGTTCAACGATCAGGAACACTTTAGACGGACCCGAAGCGACATGGATGCAAGCTCATACCACGGCTCGTGGACCAGACCAACTCCTGATCGTGAATTTGGAACGGGCTATTTCTCTGCAGGCCTACCGTCACTGAATCTAGCAGAAATGGATCCTGTACCCTTTCTGGCCTGGAGACTGACATGGGACGATGATAAGAGATCAAAATCCGAAATCGAACAGACGGTCTCTCAATTACTGGGAAAATTGAATGCGACCATGGAGTCGGAAAAAGTTGGCAAATGGTACAAGGCTTCATTTGAATGCACCAAGGACGAGCTTATCGAAAGATTGGCTGGTATGCTGCAATCATCCCAGACAGGATCAACCGGGAAAACGGCCGAGAAACCAAAGCAGTTTGAAGCGTCTGACCCTTCAGCGGATATTTTTCCGGAGGCTCCGGTCACTAATCAAAGATCAATGTCGGGGGCTGATCCTGATCTTCACGAACCAAATTCAGAAAACAGCACGAAACTTGAAGGGTCTACCAGAAGCTTCGTAGCCCAAGAGTCGACTCTATTTGGATCAACCGAGAATGGAGACAACAGCTTTGGCCCGAGTGCTGGATTCAACACACATTTCCGCCAACCTGTATCCAACACGTCACGCGACAGTTTCGGATTGAGTGATGATCCTTGGATAATGACGGATTCTACAGGAAACTTTGAAGATTTTCTATTGTCGAGAATATTCAGCGTTTCCCAAAGTATCCTTGGCGCCTTCCTTCCAAATGAGGGACGCCTCGTTCATCATCCGGTATGCAAGCGATTCTGGGGTTCGGTAGATGCAATTTTGAGGGTAAGAGCTTTGATTCCCCACAACTAGGCAACTCAATCCAAACGTGCATGTGTACACAAGTTTCCAGACTGACATCTGTCAGGGGCTCCGATGGTCGATCGATGAGCATAAAGAAACCGACGAGCAGTCCTGGTTCATATCACGGACGATTGAAGCCACTTTTCCGTATGGAGAGTCAGCCTCAGTTTCAGGCACAAGGGCTCAAGTAGATTGCGACGACTGCGATGAGTTGAAAGACTATCTGTCACCCGAAGAAGCACTCGAGCATTGGCATAAAATTCATATGAGGACTCCATGTCAACACCAAACCAAAAAGGGTAGGGTGTTTGATGACCCTTGTTTTGTTTGGATACGCCGGCAAAAAGCCAAAGAAACTTGGACCGTAAGACCGAGAAGGGCTTCGAAAAACGATGTCGCCTCAAGTCTTGATCTCTTTTATGGAGAACTTGAAGACATAGTTGACCGAATAGAAGAGCTTCATAAGCTGGTCACGAGCGTGACTGGGTTGGAAGATTCAACCAGCTGCAATGACGGCAGACCTCATCTCCCCAGCAGCCTCGTCGAGGCTTTCGAGCGGATCGTTGCCTTGTTCATCTTGAAGGCCAAAGAAATTTCATGGATGAACAGATTCGCTGCCACTTCTGAGTCGTCATACGGCCAGCACGCCGAACAACGTTTGTTGGGCCTAAAGAGAAGCGGAGCCGCAACATCAGAACGCGTCCGCAATCACCTCGACCGGGCCAAGGAGGACATAATCCTACTAGGGACAAGCAAGGGAGACACGGAGAGAATCATCATTGCTCCTATAGGGCCTGAATTTCTGGCAGCTTCTTTGATTAGCCATCTACAGAACAATATCTCCGTCCAAGGCACCGACGAAAAGTTGGATCTCATCAGCCATTACCGGAACTATACCGCCAGACTCCGATTCAACACCAACCGAAAACCGAAAAGGGAGGCTTTTGTAGAGATCCACGCCCTCGAAGAAGAATTGGAAGCTTT
Source organism: Colletotrichum orchidophilum (assembly GCF_001831195.1). Classification (NCBI taxonomy): domain Eukaryota; kingdom Fungi; phylum Ascomycota; class Sordariomycetes; order Glomerellales; family Glomerellaceae; genus Colletotrichum; species Colletotrichum orchidophilum. The sequence continues at coordinate 794,045 of NW_019172959.1, read as the reverse complement.
GCAAATGGTGGTCGCCTCGCAACAAGGTCTATTGAGAGCTTACCAGAAGCTATTCTCTCCTCTAACATTCAAGTATCCCACAACCGATTGGATGTATTACAAGGAAAGAAAATCTTTGTTCAAGCTTGAGAGCAAGTGCGTGCGCAGACAACAACGTCGATTAGCGGAACGCGACAGAGCACTTGGGATCCTCCGAAAGAAGGTTAGGGTGTTGAGAGACGACACGAAGCAGAGGATTGAGATCCTCGACGAGGGTCATGGAAAGGCAATCCGAGTGTTCACGATAGTAACGTTGTTCTTTTTGCCCCTGTAAGTTACCTTCATGCAACGTTGACGTAATTCATCGTACAGCTGAAGACATGCTGATGGTGATCCCTAGGTCATTCGTCACAAGCTTTTTCGGAATGAACACTATCGACATTAGAGATACCAACTACGACCAGAGGATGTTTTGGACATCGGCCCTGCCTCTCACGTTTGGAGTTATAGGCCTGGCATTTCTGTATGGCTACAAGTGGGATCTGATCGCGGCATGGGCAACCGGGACTTTTACATCAGCCAAAAAAGGCACGACTACACACGACTTCCCAAAAGAGAAAGCCTTGACCTGGACGACTACAGCGGAGCAAAAAGACGACTGGTTGCCAAATCATGGAAGAGCCAGCGTATTAGGATGGAGGTACAGGATTTCGTATCTTTCCGCACGACAACGGCAGAGGAAGGGCAGAGTTCCTAGGAAGAAGACGGAGGATAGCTTGTTTCGGCCATAGCCGTCGTTGTAGAAACCTCTTGAATTCACGCAAAAGCCTCGTCCATTCGTTTGATGTGAAAGGTCTTTTGAAATTGAAATCAAGCAAAATGCCTGTATTGTTTTTCGAATAAATAAAACTTAGTGGGCATGGTATCTTTAAGGTGCGACAGGTGGCTTCTTCGTATCCTCTTCTGACTGCTCGCGTTCCTGGCCATCTGCATCGAACAGCGTTTCTTGGGCTACGCAAGATGTTAGTCAGGCTGGCATCGGCAACGACAGCGAGTAACTTACCACTCCAGAGCTCAGCGTAAAGTCCACCCCTGTCAATCAGCTCTCGGTGGGTGCCCTTCTCGGCGACATTGCCCTCCTTCAGCACGATAATGAGGTCTGCGTCAAAGATGGTGCGCAATCTGTGGGCAACAAACACACTGGTCCGTGACTTTTCACGCAGAATGCTGTTAATGTTGAGCATGAGGGCCTGCTCAGTGTGGGTATCCAAGGCGCTGGTGGCCTCGTCGAAGAAGAGCAGAGGCGGGTCCTTGAGAAGGAGTCTGCTGACGGCTAGACGTTGCTTCTCTCCGCCGGAGATCATCAAGCCACGCTCTCCCACCTTGGTCTGGTATCCGTCGGGGAAGCGCTCGATGATGTCATGGATGCGCGCGCGTTGAGCAGCGGCGATGACGCGCTCTTGGGGTGCCGACATGTCGCCGTATCGGATGTTGTGCTCGATGGTATCGTTGAAAAGCGGGGTGTCCTGAGGAACGACACCAATGGCCCGGCGAAGAGAGTCCACTTGGACTTGGCGGATGTCCTGGTCGTCGACAAAGATGCGGCCAGACTGCGCGTCGTAGGAGCGGAACAGGAGGCGGAGAAGGGTGGACTTGCCACAACCGCTGGGGCCGACTATGGCGACCTTTTTGCCGGCAGGGATGGTAAGAGACAGGTTGCGGAGGATGGGGCGATCGGGGTGGTAGCCAAAGGTGACGTTTTCGAACTTGATCTGGCCACCCTTGGATAGGGCAAGTGGCTTCGCATTCGGCTCGTCCTTGATGGAGACGTTGACCTTTTGCAGATTGAAGAGCGTCTCCATGTCGAGCAGTGACTGGCGCAGCTCACGGTACACGGAGCCGAGGAAGTTGAGAGGTACTGAAAGCTGGAACACGAGCTGGTTGACCATGACCAGGTCGCCGACGGTTAGCGTGCCCTGGGCAACGCCATTAGCAGCCAAGTACATCATAGCCGTCAGCGCCGAGGAGAAGATGATGTTCTGTCCGCTGTTGAGGAAAGCTAGCGAGGTCGCGACCTTGATGGAGCTCTTCTCATATGCCTGCAGAGCCTGGTCGTATCTCGCAACCTCGAACTTTTCATTGTTGAAGTACTTGACGGCCTCGTAGTTGATCAACGAGTCGACGGCAACGGTCGACGCCTTGTTGTCGGCCGCGTTGGCTTGTCTCCTGAACTTTGTTCTCCAGGCCGTCGTCCAGATGGTGAAGGCTGTATACCCCACCATGGTGAGCACCGTGATGGCGGCGAATTTGGCACCGTACTGGTACGTCAAGATGCCGCAAACCATTGAGATTTCTAGGGCAGTTGGGAGAATGTGGAATACCATGCTCGTCAGCAAGAAGCTTATGCCCTTGGTACCGCGATCGATCGCCCTCGTCAGCCCGCCGGTCTGCTTGGACAGATGGAAGCTGAGGTCCAACCGCAGCAGGTGGTCAAAAACATTGCAGGCGACTCGGCGAATGGCTTTCTGGGCGACGGAGGCAAACACGGCATTTCGGAGCTCCTGGAAGATTGTCGCACCTATCCTCGTCGCGCCGTACGCCAGGATCATGCTCCCCGCTATTGTCACCGCCGTGCCGCCGGTCGCGCCAAAGTCGATATTCATGGAATCCACGATGCTCTTGAAGTAGAAGGGAACCTGCACGTTGAGAACCTTTGCGCCAATCAACAAGGAGACGGCCAATCCGACACGGAACTTGGTGCTCAGGCTATCTTTGGGCCACAGATACCGCGACATTTCCTTCATGATGGCCCAGTCGGCCTTGCGCTGCTCCTGTGTGGACTTTTCAGGTGTTGCCAAGGGATCGACGGCGGTACTCTTCTTCGCCTTGGCAGGCTCAGCCTGGAGCGGTTGTCCCGCGGCCTTATCGACGCCATTATCGAGTTTTGTCGTCGCCGGCGGCTTCGGCTGGTCTCGTCTCGAAGGTGCGCTCGTCTGGAAGATGCGGATGGGGGCCCGAGGGCTTTGAGGGAGCCATGCTGGGCGGTAGAATTGGGTGTGGGAGATACCTCGAGGGCAGGCCAAAGGAGCCTTGGTGATGGCTCGGATGATCATCGTAATCGTGCTCTGCGCCGCAACTCGATCATCTTCCTCGCGGGTTCTGCGGCGGGGTGTGTCAGCGATGGCGGGGGTGGACGGAGCTGGGCCGAGCTATCGACAAACGATCCGATCCCGGGGGCGGCGCGGGCGGGTTGCTTCGGAGGAGGGAAATTGACGCAGCTCACCGCAATTGAAGGATTCAAACAGCAGATAGAAGACCGGTGTTGGTCACGGGATGGTGCGGGAGGGGAAGGGAAACAGCTCGAGAAATTGGACGTGGTTGAGTGGCAGACATGGCGATGATGCACAACAAGGCGTAAAAGTCGCAAGCACCGGGCTCGGCATTGTCGAGCGCTTCGGCCGGGATGATGCAATCGCCGGCGCCTAAGGCACCTTGAGAGCCCACCTGATTGATATTCACACCGAACACACCCCACACACACCGAGGCCAGCAAGGTGCACGGTCGCTCACCGAGATCTACCGAGATCCACCGAAAACCAGCCAAGGTCTGCAGGTACACCGAGAATGGTCAGCCACTCTCACGCTGGAACTGCGTAAAACCAGCCCCAACTTGATCAAAAGGGGGGCTGAATGTGCTAGAATGGCATCAAACGCTTCTCCCAGTATTATGAGGGTAGAGGAATTGAAGCTGAAGAACATCAGCCATAAATTTGCTCAACCTCAGTGTCAATACTTCAAGTCAAAGTTGCAAATTATGCCGTGTTAACAGTGCCAGCGCAGTAGTGGAGTTGACACAGGCATCATCAACCGGGGAATCCGGCCTCTTAAAACAACGTCGAATTAGCTGAGCTTCGGTTATCGCCTTCTCGGGCGGTAGGCTAGAGTCATGTCCGGACTCCAGTGCTACTCACCCGGTGTTGGAACCGTTGTCAGTTCGTCGTCATCGAGGTTCCCATTTTCTATTTCCAGCGCGAGGTCGAATGCATCTTCGGGCTCACACGCCGTTCTTCGGTCCCGAGGCGCTGTTGAACCGGTAGCGGCACGGCGGGCCGCGGCGACTCATGTAAACAATTGACTGGGACCCTCGTAAAATTTTGATTATCGATGTTGGCCTCATCCGTAGTCTGCCTCGCCTTGGCTTAATGTCAAGACAACTTACCATCAGCCCCTCGGACGTACCCAAAGCTTTGCCTCGTAACCACGCGCATCTGGCTCGATGAACCGGCCGTAGTGGCCAGACCAAAGGGCATCTACGAGAGGATTCTGGCTAAGTTACAGGTGAGCGTCTGTCAAGACTCCAGACTTGGGACTCGGATTGTACCACGCCTAGCTTCCATGTAATGACATTGCCATGCAAAATGGCGCATTGTTGAATCCTTGCTACCATCCATGTGGTTTAGGTAGTCTGCAGGTGTCAAGATCGACTCCGGGATCTGATATCTCGTTTAGAACATCAAGCATCTAGCCCGGTTACCCCCAAAGGCGAGACCACCTCCCTTCCGAATCCCCGGAGAACAGCATTATTCGAGGATCCGCTACGGGGGTAGCCACGCGTCGGATACGGACGCCACGGACATTCGGATTTCCCGGTATGAGGTCCGGGTTGTCCGCCGTGATGGAAGAGAATTCTCCCATACAGTTGACCCTGGGAAATCGGAAGACTCCGGAGTATAGCCACTTAAAGACCATTGGAGATGGAGCTCAAATGTGGCCCGCTCCGCAGCCTTAATTTATCGTGATTCTCTTGGTAGTGCGCGATATCGCCACTCGGCGCCGCCTGAACTCTCGACCAACTGAAATGAAATGTGATGGTCAACAGCTCGACTTAGAATTACTGTAAAATCGCAAGAAAATACACAGATAATAGCGTCAGGCTTGAAGAAGATTCTGAGTAAACATTTAATATTCTTTCTGTGATCTAGGGTGTTGATGAATAAGACCTTGAGAGTAAGACTGAGACCGCAACCCGGCGACGGGAGTGCGTATCCCAGAATCCCCCACATGCTGGGTCGTGGAACTTCGCCGATGCATGGGGCTCGCCGTGGATCATCATCACCACGAACTACGGAGCTAAGCTCGCGAGTGGGCGCTATCGCCCCATCGGACGCGCAAAGAGGACGGCGGGGCATAGAATCGCACTCCAGAGGAAACGCGAGGACAAGCAGGAAACACTTCTTATATAAGTTGGGACGTTTCGCCAAGATGCAGACTTGAGATGAACACCCATCAGCCAGTTCATTCTTTTGCTCCATCCCTTAGTAAATAATCGATTTGCCCAGCATGAGGGTTTGTACTTCTGCGGGTGCGCTCGCCGCTTTTTCCATCTTTTCTTCTACATTTGCTGCTTCCAACTCCTCTTCCGCCCTCACCAACGCCATCCTCGCTGATGGATATGGTATGTAAATGCCCCTATACATGTGATAGTCTACCACTTATACCTGAGTCCTCGTACACAGTTTCCCTTGGTCGTTTCGATGATGCCTATCAGAAGGCCAAGGCCTTCGTGGCGACCCTCGACACCGCCGCAAAGGTCTCCATCATCACTGGACAGAGCGTTACCGGCAACGCCACCTGGGCCGCCCTGAACCAAAAGGATGGTGTCTCCGGCGTCGATTGGCAGTTCTACGTCTCCGGCTTCAGCATGGCCAACGCCCTGGGCATGAGCTGGAACCGTCAACTCATCGAAGACCAGTTCAAGGCCCTCGGTGACGAGTTCTACGGCATGGGCTACAACCTCATCAACGGACCCGAGACTGGCCCGCTCGGCCGCACCCCTTACGGTGGAAGAACCCCCGAGACCTTTGCTTCCGACCCCTACCTTGCCGGTATTGCCATGGCCAAGGGCATCTCCGGCATGAACTCTGCCGGTGTCATCGCCGGTGGCCGCCACTTCCTCCTCAACGAGCAGGAGACCAACCGAACCGCCCTCACCTCGGCCACCACCACCAGTGTCTACTCTTCCAACGCCGATGACAAGACTATCCATGAGCTCTACTCCTGGCCCTTTGCCGACGGTGTCCAGGCAGGTATGATGGCCGTCATGTGCGGTATGACCCGCGTCAACGGAACCCTCTCTTGCGAGAACAACAAGCTCGTCAGCAAGCTTCTCAAGAAGGAGTTTGGTTTCCTCGGTCTCGTCTTCCCCGACGTCAACTCTCAGGCCACCTCCTACGGCTCCGCCAACGCCGGTCTCGACTACGGCTCTAGCACCTTCTGGACCGAGGACATCCTCAACGCCGGCATCAAGAACGGCAGCTTCACCCAGGCCCGTCTCGACGATATGGTCGTCCGCAACGTCATCGGATACTACTACGTCGGCCTCGACGACGGCAAGCAGCCCTCCATGGCCCCCACCACCGAGTACCGTGACGTGCGCGGTAACCACTCAAAGCTCATCCGACAGGTTGCCGGCGAGTCCATCGTCCTGCTCAAGAACTCCAACGCCCCAGGCCTCGGTCTCCCTCTCCAGAAGCCTCGCACCATCTCCCTCTTCGGAGCCCACGCCGGCCCTGCTCTTGTCGGTCCCAACCAGGGTTTCACCGTTCAGGGTGCCGCCAGCGACGTCTACCAGGGTCACCTTGTCTCCGGCATTGCCTCCGGCGCGCTCTCGCTCCCATACTTGGTCACCCCTTTCCAGGCACTCACCCAGCGCGCCATTGACGACAACAGCATGATCTGGTGGCTCATGAACAACACCTACACCTCTAATACCGTTCCTGGTCCCTTCAACTCCCTTGGCGAGGGTACGGCCCTGACCCCTTCCTACACCAACTACGCTGAGAACTCCGAGGTCTGCATTGCTTTCATCAACGCCTACTCTGGTGAGGGTGGCGACCGCAGACGCCTGTACGATGACGACCAGGATGCCATGATCACCACCGTCGCTTCCAACTGCAAAAACACCGTCGTCGTCGTCAATGCCGCCGGCCCCCGCATCCTCGACGCCTGGATCGACCACGAGAACATCACCGCCGTTCTTTACTCTGGTCTTCTCGGCCAGGAGAGTGGTAACGCAATTGCTGATGTCTTGTACGGCGACGTCAACCCCAGCGGCAAGCTGACCCACACTATCGCCAAGAAGGCCGATGACTACCCCGTCTCCATCTGCTACACCGAGGACTGCAACTTCACCGAGGGCGTCTTCATCGATTACCGCTACTTCGACTCCAAGAACAAAACCGTCCGCTACCCCTTCGGCCACGGCCTCAGCTACACCACCTTCGCCTACGGCAAGGTCGACGCCAAGGTAACCAACCAGACCGCCGCCGACTCCAAGTACCCGACCGGCACCCTCGTCCCCGGCGGCGAGGAGGACTTATTCGAGGAGGTCATCAGCGTCAAGACCAACATCAAGAACGACGGCGGCATCCAGGGCGCCGAGGTTGCCCAGCTGTACATCAGCTTCCCCACCGAGGCCGCCCAACCCCCCCGCATCCTCCGCGGTTTCGAAAAGATCAACCTCGCCCCCGGTGCTGCCGGCGACGTGACCTTCAGCGTCCGCAGACGTGATGTGAGCTACTGGGACACCGCTGCCCAGAAGTGGGCTATCGCCAGGGGCAAGTACACCTTCTCCGTCGGCTCCAGCTCGCGCGACATCCGCGCCTCCGCGGACATCACCATCTAAAGCAAAAATTTGCCTCTTTTCTCTGCATTTACCTCTTTCAGAAATCAACTGTACTTGGAGTTTTGGGATCGCTGTGTGCCATAGATATAGACTAGATACCTCTTCCTGAAATTTACCCTCTTCTCTAATACGTGCTACCTCGCTGTTGAATTTATCGTGACAAATGAACAAAGGACGCATCCTAACTTACTCTTTCTCGTGCAATACCTCTTTAAATGGAAAGAGTCACAGGCAGGTTTGCTTCTGTCCACCCGGGTCTTCATCTCGACTCAATCTAGTTCCCATAGCCACTGTCACGGGCAGGCACCCATAGCTTGTTGCAGTCCAACAACTGCAACATTGGAAATCCGTTTGCCGAACATTGGCAGTTCAAGCTATCAAGAGAATTTTCTAGATTGCTTTCTGCATTTATTCAGACCATAATATTCTCACATCGATTCTAGAAGTGTGACCCTCGCCTAAGACTGAAACTTTCTTGACCTCACCGAGTCTTCATGGCAACGGTATATGTATTCTCAAGTGTTTTATTGGTCTCCCATTATTGCAGCAGACGCTCTCATCTTTCGGTAGTCAAAGAAGGAACGTACGCATGTTCACATTCACTAGCATTGTAGAAGCTGTTGTTCACAATTTTGCACTGGCAATCTTCTGGAAAGTGAACGGCCAGACCCGACACACCCTGGTTGAACGGCAAGATGAACCGCTCAAATCACTCAGCAGCTACATCATTGCCACTCCATACTGATTTTAGAGAAGGAGCAGGAGCAAAACCTCAACAGAAACACATCAGTGGATGCAAGTGCAACCCAGTCTGTCCCCAAAAGATTGTGGTTCAGAAGCATCATTTTTGCCTCAGCAACCAAACCTAGCTCAGCTTCAACACGATTTCTGAGCCAAGTTTGAAGTGAGCAGGGAAAAAACTGCTGAGAAGGTTTCGAAGGTTTGGAACGCTCCCAAACAGCACCGAAGGACAAGAAATAACGCTTGTTGAGACACAGCCTGGCCGAGATAATTTCAACCCACTCCCTCATCCTACACCTACTTCCGAGTCTTCTAGGCAAGTAAGATACCCGGAGGCAATCAGCCAAGTCTACCCAAAATTTTACTCTAATCACAAAAGCGACTTTACACACAAAAGCCAACCAAAAAAATCCCATCCTTGGCATTAAACGGTCCCAAGGAATCAAGGCTATCATCATGAGTACCTTCGGAAGTAGCGATCACCGGTAAGTTATCAAAAGGAGGAGCGAACCAGGAAAGAGACGAACTGGCCTCGTGTCTGGGCTCACCACCCATGTTGCTACGCCGTCCAAAGCTTGCATCAGAAAACAAGGACCACTGGAAAAGTTCAGTATCAGCTAATCATATGAGCAGGCTCCTCAAAAGCGGCGTCTTCTCAGACTGCGAAGTGAAATGCGACGGCAAGACTTGGAAGCTTCACAAGTCGATCCTGTGCATTCGCTCTGGATACTTCAATAGCTGCCTCACGAATGGCTGGCCGGTGTGTACCTCGCGATGTCAAGACAAATGGAATAAAATAATTAGATCTAACCTCTCGATAGGAAGGCAAGACTGGCTGTGTTGAGATTACGCTCTTCACTAAGGAGCAGATGGACTGGATCATCTCCTACATCTACACTGGCAGTAAGCAGACTCCTGCTCACCTTGGTCCTCGACCTGATTCTCTCCTTCATACACGCAGCTTTCTGTTTTGTCTCCTTGCAAATGATAGAATATTGACTAATCCATACTCCGAAATAGAATTCGACTTTGATCGCCACTACAATAACAAGACGTTTCTCCACACAGCGGTGCAGCTCTGGACCTTGGGCGACTACTTTCTAGTGCGCAACCTCTGCGACGATGTGGAATGCAGACTCAGCGCCTTTATACCTCGGTCTCTGAACAACGCCATTCTCCGCGGATTCCAACTCGACGCCCAAGACTGGCTCAACGCCGGCCGACTGATTTACACCGACTTCAACGTTGTGGACAGCAAGCACGTTCTCAAGGCCGAATTCCTGAATCTTACGCTCGGTAAGACGTGGGCCCGCAAGCTGAACCTTCGGATGCCTGAGTTCAAGACCCTGTGCCAGAGCCACCCCAAGTTTGGAAATGACTGCATGGTCAAGCTTGTGGATGATGGCATTAGCAAGCTCCAGTGATATGACTACGTCTCCAGTCAAGCAGAGACTCTCGAGACCATCTAGCTCTCAGATGACTTCAGAGCTCGGATGAGTAGTCTTGGACGGGCTGCATACAGGTTGGAGGAGACCCGGGGAATTGAATTGCGATATGAGCTGTGATGGCACGGTGGATTCGGAGAAAGATACCAATTGCAACGAAGAAAACAAGGCCCACGATGCAGCCACAGAGATCCCACTGGACCTTTTTAGCCACCTTAGTTGAGCCTACAAAGAACGTCTAACTTCTAAGATCTCATTAATATCTTCTTCTGCTGATTGTGCTTTTCCCACCTTTTGGCGACACCGTAAACTTAGTCGTCAACCCCTTCCAGCTCACACTCAGACGAGGATCAGCAAAGGGCACCAAAACGGCAAACCTCATGCTTTATCCAAGGTTAGCAAACTACGGCGACCAAAGCCATCACAATGTACTGGTGAGGGGGAAGTGAGAACTTACGTATAGTTCCCAGGCGTCAATATACTCCCGTCACTCAACACTCCAAACCAGTAATACGTCGTCGTGTAGCCCCCCGTCGTCAACGCGTTCCTTCCAACATCCGTCTCAGGAAATGAGAAAATGTCGCTGGCGTTGTGGCGAGCAGGGTTGAAGCTTGAAGTTTTGCCGGCATAGGTCCAGGAAGTTGCAGAGCTGATGTAGCCTCGGCTCCCGGGCACGGGGGGATATTCCCAGTCTCGGGCTTCGTCAAAGTCGGATCCGTAGATCTTGGTTCCTTGAGTTAGTCTCCATGCAGAAAGAATCACGAAAATGAAGGGAAAGTGACGTGAACTTACATCCCACCGAACCTCTCTCGTACCCCACTTGACCTTCATGAACATCATGGGAAAGTCCTGTTTACCACTAGCGAGTTCGAAGCTGAAGCTAGACATGGAGTTAGATTCACTCGTGTCTCATCAACAGACTTCTCAGACTCACGTCGTCTTAGTGCTATACGCGCTCGTCGATCTCAACCACGGATACGTCCCGTGGAATGGGCTCTCCATCTGCTTCTGTAGGTCGAAAGCCAGTCCTTGATAGGGAACAGCAACGGTCTCCCCATTGCTACCCTTGACGAGGAGACGGCCACCGTAAGCCGGAAGAGCCGTCTGGTTCACACCCTCGGGCACGTCAAAGACGAATCTATCAGAGTCAGCATCATACCAAAAATCACATCTATCGAGGGGGGATACTCACTCTGCTCTCCTCTCCTCTCCAGGACCTAGCTCGAACTCCTCCGGCACCTTCGCCTTCGCGGAGATGTTACTAGGCACGATCTCCGGCCTATACCTCATCCTCGGTGTCTCCGCCGGATCCCGTCCATCAAACGCCTTGAGCATCTCGATCCCGGCCCAGTTATCAACCTCGAAACTGTACGTAACCGTCTCGTTGCCTCTATTCCTGACCACCACCCCTTGATCTGCACGGAAGTGAGCAGTATCATTCAGCCCGAACCTCACCAGCTCCAAGCTGGTGCCATACTGTACAACCTTTTTCGCGTCAACGAGTCCACCGCCGACTTGCTGCGAAGGCGCTCTATACGCCTCGTCCACATCCCCGCTATACAGCAACCACGGCAACGATGCCCCCGTCGAGATAATCCTCATACTCAGTTCCCTCGCGAAGCCCCTTCCGTGGACACCCCTCCCGCCATGCTGGGAGATATACAACGCCGCGACCCCAGCAATATACGGCGTAGCCATACTCGTCCCAGAAAGCAGCACAAACTGGTCGTCGTCCCCGCCAGGCCACGTACTAAACACGTCCGTCCCCGGCGCAGCAACGTCAGGCTTGACGGACAAATCATACAAGCCGCCCCAGCTCGAAAAATACGACGGCTGACGAACCTCTTCCCCCGTCGCCTCGTCCCGCTTCACCTCCGCGCTCGCCACGCTGAGAACGTTGTCGCCAGAACTGCCCGTGCTGGCATAGTACGCCCCGCCGTTGCCCGCGTTCCCCGCGCCAATCGTAACGACGACACCCTCGGCGGCGATCCGGCTCGCGACGACGGCCCAGGCGTCACTGGCGAACCCGCCTCGCCCGCCGATACTGGCAGTGATGACGTCCATCCCGTCATCGTACGCCCGGAGGAACGCGTCGATGATGGTCGCCTGGTCTGTCCCGTCGCCGGGTCCAAAGACTTTATACGCGTACAGACTCGCCTCCGGCGCGACCCCGACCCACCCCGAAGAAGGATCCTCTCCGGCGAGGATTCCCGCAACGTGCGTGCCGTGTCCTTGCTCGTCAGCCGGATCCGCGTCGGGACTCTTCTCGGCGCCCACGACCCATCCGTCGCCGACAAGGTCCCAGCCGCCGGCGACCTTGAACCCGGGACCGAATCCCGCACCGAGGGCGGAGTGCTTGTACCACACGCCCGTGTCAACGATACCAACCTTGACGCCTTGGCCGCGGACGCCTTGCTCGTGGAGGTCGTCGACGCCGGTGGCCCAGTGGACTGCGTGCGTGGCCGCCGCGCTGGGGTCGACGGCGACTTGTCGCTTGACGGGGGCGATTAACGTAGCTTTTGTATTCGGCCAGACGGCCACGATGTCGGGGAGGACACGGAGGGACTCGAGGGTGTGGTTCTCCGTCTCGAGACTTGCGCCGGAGAAGACGGACGATTCAAACGTTTTGAGGACTCGGATGCCTTCTGCGGAAGACAACTCGTCACGCTTGGTCTTTGTGTGGGTGCCCTGATTTTGTCAGTCGTGAGATACCAATGTCAAGCACATATATGGATGTACGGGCAAAGACTTGCGCTGGCGAATTCAATAATGAAGCGATTCGCTTCAATCTCGAGAGACTCTTGCTCGACGGTATCTTGCGCAGCGCCCTTGCCGACCAAGGCGAGGACAGACAAGAACCATACGCAGCGCATTCTGGCTGTCGGAAATCGCGTCCGTAATCACCTTGTCAAGTTTGCCGCAAGTGAGAAGCGCATCGCGTCGGGCACAGGGACAGCGAGTATCTCAGTCTATAAAAACATCGCGGTGGCGCATCACATCCTCCCCGGCACGCAGGTATCGCAGTCTCTGCCATGGCTAATCAATTGCCCCCGCATCTCGCGCGAGCAAGGGGCCCAAAAATGTGCTCGTTTCCTCTAGTCTTTAGATAATCCAACCTCGGACGAGGAAGCTCAAATAGGGAGGTCGAAAGCGGCACTGAGTCCGGTATCGCCAAATCAAGATGTGCCAAGACGATGTATAGATGGGGTCATGATTGGGAAGCTGAGCAACGTCGCCGAGACTTTGTAATACCTGTACCGCGAGTAAGAGCACAAACTCATCACATAACCTGCAAAGCCCAAAGATGCTCATCTTGAAATGAGACATGTCGGTTGCCTAACAAAGAGCATCGGGAACTGTGTTTCCAATCCGCAATTGTAGCATTCGCCAAGAGATCCACATGACTAGGATCTCGAATCTGCGCAAATATGCTCTTGGAAGGGTTGTCGTGTACCGTCCGAGCCCGATACGAAAGGGACGATTCCGTGGTGCTGTCAGTCTGTCAGTTGCAGTTTCGTGCGATCAGTCTGCCTTTTCCATCCAAACATTTCGAATACCGGACGACTGATTCGTCCCGAGGGAACAACCAAGCTTCAATTGAGTTTCTGTCACCCGCCCGAGCGTATGCTACGTGTAGGGACAAGGTTGTAGATCCGACGATCTTCAGCACAGCCGCTGCGATGTGACCTTGCTTTCTGGGGCGATTACTCACACACAGACTTGATGACCGTTGAGAGACATGGGAAAGGGGTATCACAAGCATCAGATCATGGATAGAAATCTGGTCCAATGTGTGTATACTGGTGTAGGATAAGAATAGTCTATATGCATCTAGCCCGTCTCTTTGGGCCGTTCCGCTCCCATGCTGAGCCCATGCATCATGCCTCGTATCAACAACCCCATGTTGCTCGATGACTTGTCGCTCTGTTCATCGGCGTGTTTGTGAATATCAAAACATATAACAAGAAAATACCGGCGGCTGAGTTGGAGAAAGAAAAAAAAAAAATCAAGAATGCCCCATTTCTATCCATACTCCCGGCTGTATGACTCCCAGCTGTATGAATTTCCCTTTCTGTCCCCATCACAGCTTGCTCTGCTTCTTCAGTCACTTCTCCGAATCGGGAATGTGTCCCTCGACCGTGCTCAGAGCAGCCAGGTTGACCTGGCCGAAATGCTCGTGAGCCTCGCCGCCTTGACCAACCCCGGCCAGCAGTGCAACGCACTCGATCACGTCCTCGGGCTCCAAAAGATGCCATCTCGCCAGGGTGACCTTTGTGCTGGCGCCAACGGTGACGGTGAAGATGTGCTCGTGCTGGACCTCGGTGCCCGACAGACCATTGAGGGCGCGGAACATGTCCTCGTCGGTGAAGTCGTCGCCCAGGCAGAGGACGAACTCGACGGGGCCGGGGTGCTTTTCCGAGGCGGGCGCCGAGTTGTACGTGTGCACCAGGCGCTTCGCGATCTCGCCCTTGTTGATAAACGTCGGCCTGACCTCGAGGTTGGCCTTGCCCTCCATGACCTCGACATCCCACTTCTGGGCCACCGTCGACTCGAGCTCCTTGTGGCACTCGCGCGCCATGTGCAGGCCTTGCTCCGGGTCGGCGAGGCGATAGTGCCATGTCAGGGCGCAGCGCTTGCGCTCAACAAAGGAGCCTTGTCCATGTTAGCTTGTCCTCTCGTTGAACGTTGTCAGTATGGGCAGTTGGAAACGTACCGGGAACTCTGTCGGTAAAGGACTGGAAGCAGGCCATGACCTCCGCTTGCCAGCCCATGTCGAACTCGTCAGCGAGATTGACCCACTCGTCGGAGCCGGGATTCTTCATGAAGCTGCCGTGCTCCGCGCTGAAGCCGAGACCGGCAATGTGACCGAGGTGCTGGGTGAGGAACTCCTGATCGCGACCCGAGATGATCCAGACGGCATTCTGTTCATCGCTGGTGAGGGCCTTTAGGGTCTGCAGGACGCGCTCCGAGGGGACGGCGGCGCTGGGCTCGCGGACAATGGGGGTGAGGGTGCCGTCGTAGTCGAACATGAAGAGGCGCTTGCCGGCGTCGCGGTAGGTCTTGAGGAGGGTAGCGCGGTCGAGGAGCGGGGTGGCGGCGACGTTCTTCTGGGTGCCGAGGACGTGGATGTGCTTACGGATAAAGTTGTCGATCCAGCTCTGGACGTTGCGGGTGGTGACGTGGTTATAGAGATTCGCCTGCATGGCCATGCGCTTCTCGGGGGACATTGTGAGGGCGTTGTTAATCTCGACGGCCACGCCAGTAAGGTCCCACGGGTTGATGTGAATGGCGTCCTTGAGGCTGCCGGCGGTGCCGCTGAACTCTGAGAGGATAAGAGGCCCATGGCCCTCGCGCTGGCAGATGACGTACTCCATGCTGGTGGTGTTCATGCCGTCGCGGACCGAGGTGATGAGGCCAATGTCGGCGGCGCGGAGTAGGGCAAAGTACTCGTCCTGGCTGAGGTACTGGGGGTAGTGCTGGACGGGGGAGAAGCCGAGACTGCCATACAGGCCGTTGATGCGCATGACGAGCTCGTTGACGCGGGTGGCGATGCGGCTCTCGGAACCGTCGTCGTCCTTTTCCTCCTCGATGCTGGTGGGGGAGGTGACCTGGATGAGGACGACCTTTTCGCGCCAATCGGGGTACATTTCGAGGAAGCGCTCAAAGGCCTGGAGTTTCTGGGCGACGCCGCGGACCGAGTCGAGGCGGTCGCGGCCGACAATCATCTTTTTGCCCTCGTACAGCTTCTTGAGGGCGTCGTACTTTTCGGTGACAGCGTCGGTCCAGGCGTACATTTCGCACTTGTCGGCGTTGATGCCGATGGGGAAGACGCCGACCTGGACGCGGGCGCCGTACGCGTCGACGCCGCCGCTGTCCGAGGGGAAGCCGAGAATGCGGGTGCAGCAGCTGGAGAAGTGGCGCGAGTAGCTGTAGGACTGGAAGCCGACGAGGTTGGAGCCGAGGACGCCCTCAAGGACCTCCTTGCGTCGGGGGAGGCAGCGCAGGAACTCGGAGGAGGGGAAGGGCGAGTGGAGGAAGAAGGAGATGTTCATGTTGGGGACGCGCTGGCGGAGCATGCTGGGCAGCAGCATGAGGTAGTAGTCGTGGACAATGACGATGTCGCCGGGCTTGTAGAGGTCGATGATGCTGTTGGCAAACTTTTGGTTCATGCGGTAGTAGTCGGCCCATTGCAGGCGCTCCTTGCGGCCGTCGGTGGGCTCGTGCTGCTTGTAGTGGAAGAGGGTGTAGAGGTCGTGCTCGGCGTAGCGGCGCCATCGGCTCTGGTCCTTGAGGAGGAGGCCCTCTTCCTGCTGCTCGTTGTCGTCGCAGAGCCAGACGGGCACCGTCTTGATGGTCTTGCTGTGGGCGAGCTGGGTCTCGAGGCGGGTCTGGTCCTCCTTGGGCAGCCAGAGGCCCTCGCTGGGGGGCGGCGTCGGCAAGCGGGCATCGCCGTCGATGGGAATGGGCGCGGAGAGGGTATTGAGGGAGGAGAAGTGTACGGTGGTGGCGGGCGGGGTGCCGGGCGGCGAGAGGACGTCTTGCGGCGTGTCGATCTCGCCGGTCCAGGCGACGACGGTGTGGTCCCAGGGGGTCTCGTCGGAGGAGAGGTAGGCAAACGAGTCGAAGAGGGCCGACTGGCCGCGGCGAGGCTTCAATTCCTGGATGATGTCAGCGGGGTTGTCTGTGATTGAGGCATGTGGTGGAGGGAAGCGATGGAGGTGGAGGGACGCGATTGAGGGAAGCAAAGCGATTGGCGCGAGAGAGGAAGATGGATCGAGGCAATGGAAGACAACTCACCCAGTCGGAGCCCTTGCGATACTTGAGCGAGTGCGGAATGTTAAAGGTCGCCGAGATGATGTTGCCGCTCAGCTGGAGGTCCGGGTTGGCGCTGCGGATCTGCGACAGAGACTCGCGGCGGCCCATGGCGGCGAGGGTCATGCGCTTGAGGATGTCGCCGGGACCTGGCGACGGAGGGACTCTGGTCGAGGCTGTCGAGGGCGTCGAGGATGTGGCCGTGGGTGCGGATGTCGTCGGGTTGCTGGTGATGTTGTTCTGGGCGGGAGACGTGGTGGAGGTGGTTGTGGTGTTGTAGTTGGAGGGGGGAAAGTAACTGGGCGACTGGGCGCGCGAGCTGTCGGCAGAGTTGTACGTGTGCTGGTGGATGCCGGGCGTGACGGCGTCTGAGAGGGCGATGCTCCTGAGCACGGGGTTGGCGGGGTTGACGGGCACAGGATTGACGGCCGCCGGGTCTGGTGCGGGGGAGTGCTGCTCCATGATGACTCGTTACTTTCTCTCTCGTCTGTTACTCTGTACACACTGTTTCTGTCTATCTCTCTCTGTCTCTCTCTCTCTCTCTCTTTTGGGTCTGTGTGTGTGGTGCGTGCCGGGGAACGTTTGAGTTTGGCTTAGCGGCGGCCCCAAGGACCAGGGGATACGAGAGAGAGAGGCCGAGGAGAGAGATGCAATTCAGAGGGGAGATGGACAGAAGATTCAGACGAGCCTCAAGGGGTTGCTGAACGAGGTCAAGGCAAAGGTGTGGTGATGATAGTGAAGAAGGAGGGGGAGAAGAAGGGGAAAAAGAAGAGAAACAGATGAAGTAATGGCCAAGATGGTTAGATTACGAATGGGACAAGTCTGGGAAATCCTCAGAAAGTGACAGACAAAGACCGATCCGGAGACGGTTGACCGCTTGGAGCTGGGGCTGGAGAGGGCGGGAAGAGAGAGGGGAGAGGAGGGGGGGGAACACGAAAGAGAGGGGGAGAGAAAGGGCAGGGGGGGGGGGGGGGGGGGGGGGGGGGGGGGGGAGGGGGGGGGGGGGGGGGGGAGGGGGGGGGGGGGGGGGGGGGGGGGGGGGGGGGGGGAGACGACGGTGCAGGACGGGTTATGAAAAGGGACACCGGTAGTTTATACTAGGTATCCGTAGACCCCAAGAGACGAGGAGAGAGACGAGGAGAGAGCCGAGCATCCAGAGACCAGGGCAACAGAGAGCAAGCAAAGCAGTAAGCAACCAGGCAAAGCAGCAACCGTGGCTGATGGCAAGCCGCAAACCAAACGAAGCTGTACAGAAAGAGTGTTGGCAGACGGAACGGTGAGTTCAGAATGACGGGGGGGTTCAAGCCGAGGTTGGAGGGGTTGAGTTCTGAGTGCCAGGGCCTGGATCGAATGGAATGTCTGTCAAGTCTGGGCAAAAGACAAAGTTGAATGTCCTCTTGGTGATATTCTCTTCGACTTCGAGACTCTGCCTCTGTACGCTCTTGTTGACGGTAATGTCGGTGCTGTGATGCGATGGAGGGGGATATCTTGTGGATGTACGATTACGGACATCTCCCAGTTGTAAACGCTAGTAAGAGATACTTGGTAATCAGGGAGTCCAGTACGACGGCCGCAGGACGATTTGCTCCTAACCCCCGTCTCCAGTATGGCCCTCGTCCGGCCCAGGCCAGGCGACTGGAGTCTCCAGAAAATACAGAGGAGAGCGTCGCCAGGGATCACACACTGGCAGACGGACTGGGCACGGCAGAATCCACGCAGCTGCTAGCTTGGTGATTGGTGATTGGAGATTGAAGATTGGTCTCGGTGGGCGATGCCAATGCCGCTGTATTGCTTGGTAGAGGCTTGTACGTTGCTTCAGGGGTCTTTTTTGTCGTCTGCTCTTCTCTCTCTCTCTCTCTCTCCCTCTCTCTCCCTGATGGTGAGGTCAAGTCGACTGGAGGTATCGAGTTTGAAGAGAGACTGATTATTTCCAACCAGATCGACCATATAGTGCCAGGTAGTCGCCTAGTTGACTGTCCGTGTCTCGGAGCTGAACGACGCCTAGATACCCCAAATCGACGGTGCTCAACGAGGGCGTCGAATGGTTCCAGGAATGGTTCCAGACAGAGACACTGACAGCGAGGGGCAGCACATGTCACTGCGGCCTCTGCCGCCGTCGTAGCGTCCACCGTCTATTTTGGTGCCACATTGATCCTGGGAGATGGGGACTGGTAATTACTGGTACTCGGACAGTGGCTCAAAGCGGAGGCCAGAGGGAACAAGCTGGAAAGCGCCAGAGCTTGACCAGGAGTCCAGGTCCCAGTAGAGATGGAGGTGGGGGGGAGGAGGGGGGAAGATGGGGGTGAGAATCATTCCGGGATTGGGCATGGAGACGATGCAGCTCGACCAAGGTCTTGGACATGTAACAAGCCCAGTGGAAATAGCTGCGTCATAAGTCTCTCCACACCCGATCAACGCGGCGGAATACACCAAGAATCTCTCTTCGGGACTCGCCCGATACCTGGACCTTGTTCCACCATCCCCCTGGTTCGGACGGGACGAATTGTTTCTGGCGGGATTGGTCCAAATGGTTCAAATGGGCCAAATGGGGGCCCGCCAGAAGCAAAAGATCCAATAGAGGTCGTCCCCGTCTTCCCTCTGGGTCTCTGGAAGCTCGACGGGACTGTTCCTGGCCGCCGGAGGGAGAGCACCGGTGCTGCTGGCTGGTCCTTGGCCTTGGTCCTTGGGGCTGAGTTGATGGGGGGGGTTGATGGGATGCGCCCTGCACCACGCCGCTGCCTGTATCTGCTCCATGCTCTGTAGGTACTCTTTGCTGTGCCGCTTGCTGATGTCTGTGTGCCCTATGATGTCTTTGTGATGCAATCCGCAGCAACTCCAAATTGCATCTCTGAAAACCCCAAGCATTTGACCCCTCCAACAAATCTTCAGCAAACCCAGGGGACTCTCGGCCCCTGGAGGCTGGGAATCGGACCAGCAGTGTACGTAAGGCGATCAGGGGACCAGCAAGACTCGAGAGAGAGAGAAATAAAAAGATACAATAAAACAACACCACAGCGGGGGACCGGTACATGGTCCCATCCCCCATCCGTAGTCCACAAACTTGTCGGCCCTCAACGGTTGATTGGGCTTTGCACTAGCAGCATCCAGACAACGCAATGTGAGCCGACAAGAGCGCCGGGCAACAAGCAACTCCAGCAGCTTATGGCGTGAGCTGAGCCCGACTGGAGCTGGACTGGCCAGACACTATCTCTTCTCTGCTGAGGCCATCCCCGCCACCGTCTGATGGTGCCCATCCTGCTGGGAGAGCCATGTTGAGTTGTCGCCGCGGTCATCCCGGGCCCAATAGACACGGCGAGAAAACGATGAAAGAGCCGCCGTAACTCTGGGTCAAACACTGCGCAAATGACTCTGATGAACTGAGTAAAGTTATGACCCACCTGACGTAATTAGAGGTACTCTTCTGCCCCCTATCTTCCACCGAGTTGACTTTGGAGGTGAATCCCCGTACAAAGTGGCTGCAGTACGAATAAAGAGTTAGGTATCGAGTGATGCTCTCTGCTTCAGTGTTTGCCGAGTCTCGATCCCGTAACGTTTCCCGTGCGCGTTCCGGCCTCGGGGCTCTCTGTCGTCGATAACTCTAACCGCCTGCTCTGCTCTGCTTTGGTTTCTGAAAAGACGGTGAGCAGCAGCGGGAATGCAAACTAGGACGCCTTGCGCGACGAAACGACAGGCTGTCCTGTCCGTTGGCTGCTGCAATGCGACTCGACTTGCACTGGACGGAGTGATGCGCTTCGAGGGCAAAGGCAGACGACACGGGCTGGTCTATCGCTGTCAGGCCACGTCGGACGAGAGATCAAGTGATATCAAGACGCACTCACTCACTCGCCCACTGAACTCGCTTACAAGACGGAGGGGAATGGACACACACACACACACACACACATGAACAGAGAATGGTGATCCAATTCTCTCCAACACGGGGGGCTCTCCAACGAGCATGCTGGGTTCCACCGCCCTTTTAAGCATCATCCCCATCAAGCCCATGGGCGAGTGATGACTGGATGGCTTGACAAGAAACGTGCTTTGGGTCAGGCCAACTCTCTTCATTCCATGCATGAGACGAAGCAAAGTCCAACATCCGCTGGCCCAACATCGTTCGAGACCATCACCACCCCTTGGCAGCACCACCCCTTTGCAGCATGCATTCTGCAGCCTGCAGCGCCTGGAGATGCCATCATGCACCCTCGGCCCATTCTCTCTTCACCCGCATTATCACCCGCCGGCCTTGCTCCGTTCCTTGCCCTGAACAGCAACAGTGCGAGCAGACCAATCCCGGGTGCTACACGCCGGGAGGGGGCCACCACTTCCATCGTCCATCCCCATGCCATCGGGATCAGAATTGTGATCCCCAGCGGCTCTTACGGTCTGTATCGAGTGGGAACTTTGCCATGGCACACAAACCGGAGCTTCAGAACTCTGGAACGCAACTGACGAGTGCCCCTCCCCCTTCCCCGTCGTCTGCAACTTCGTCTCTCGTCGCTTGACATCCAGCCCCGCAACCCGCCCCCCCCCCCCCCCCCCCACACGCCCCCCCCCCACCCACCCCCCCCCCCGCCGCCCCCCACGCCCCACGTCTACCGCCCCCCCCGCCCCCCCCCCCGCTCTCGAACCTTCTCTCCTCTCCCCTTCAACCCACCCCACCACCCCCCCCCCCCCCCCCCCCAAAAAAAAGTTCGTCTTTTATGGACAAGCGAGTCTTTGCTCCCCCTACGAAAACGTGATGGCCCGCAGACGTCGGCCAGACCGGTCCCCAAGCTCTCACCCTCTCTGCCCGGCCCAGCATATCCACAAACCCCATGGGTCTGCTATCTCGCGTCACCCCCATATCTTCATCCCGCCTTCAGTCCTCGTCAGGGCCTAGACCCAGCTTCCACCAGGCTATGCCGAGAGATCTTCTACCGTGTATTCGTACATGTAGGCTCTCGGAGTTTGTGTCCTATCGGCTATTCTTTCTTACGCTGTCCAACGTTGTCCGATGCCAGCCAGTGATGCTTCACCACGCAACCCGTCACATCAGCCTGAACGGCACCGCCCATCAACTGAGCCATTTTCCCCTTGTACATTCTGCTCTCTGGCCTCCAAAGCCACCGACTTTGCCCGAGACTTGATGCAGGGCCTCGTTCTCCGTCTGATCTCGACGCCCGATGCCATTGTTACCGCAGATAATGCGCCCTTCCGCGACGGCAGAGTCCCCCGCCATCAGACCAGGCACATGGCGTTAATCCCGCCTCTCTAGTGGCTACTACCCTTTTTTTCACACGCCCGCCCGAGTGAGTGCGTCGCATTGTCATCGTAGAGTCTGAAAAGGCCAGCGGCGTTCATTCGTCCCCCGGCGGCATTTTTGATTCGAGCCTGATTACGTGCATCTTCCGTCCCAACGGCTCGATTCGGATGCAGTCTGACTGGTTCGTGGATATGATCTTTCGGATGAGCGCGCCGAGGGTGATGTCGCAAGAGGTTTCTGTTAGGACCTGTAATACTCCCCGATCACGACGAATCTTGACCCCAAGCTTGACCCTATCTTGACCCTGCATGCGGCCTAGAGCCTTTTTCTAGATGACTACACCCAATCTAGAGTGTCGTCTGGACTTTGGGTTTTGTGGCTTGATCGCGTACACACGGTATCATGTCGAACTGTTTGTCTCGCAATCTCAGGTTTCCGGTGAGGTCCTCGGTGAGCTAACCTCATCCCAAGGTCGAGGGAGATCCTCAGGATACCCAGTTAGTATTTTATGAACACAAGCCCATGTCACATCACTTCGTCTCGATTATCGACAGCATGTGTTTGGGTTGGTGTTTTCCACCCAATCCCCCTGCTTCGATTCCAATCACTCGGCCAAAGTTCCCATCGGCCCCGGCAACCCTCCTGCGCACACTCACGGGACTCTTGCCGCGCTGTTGAAGCCATTTCCACCACCAAAAACGTGCTTTCCAGTTCCCAATCCGTGAACAGGGTGATGAATAGGACCTTGGTTTCATTAATTGATCATTCATGGCTATATCAAAGACCAAGAAAACATCGTGTCAAGTTGTAATCAAGTACGAAAAGCTCCAAGTCGCCGTCTGTCCGGTCGTATCCTATTTCTGTCCTGCCCGATTTGAACGTATCCCTTGACGATAAGTATCACTCTGTAGAGAATTGCCAAATCATGTCCAAGCATGAGATCTGCCAAGAATCCTCACCAGCGTTCGTAGCTACGTAAGCTTGAGATTGTCCTATCTACATCGACCCCGCGCTGCCTGTTGTTCCAAGGGCGTCATTCCTCCCCTACTAGTGCTCACTCATGAAGCAAAGCACTCACCGTCTATCAAGAGTAAGCGTCACGGCCCAGTTATAACAAACACACTCTCCCAACTACACGCACACAAGTCTTCAACAGACAACTGAGCCGTCATCATGTCGTCCCCGACTATCACGTTGTACTACAGGCCCGGGTCATGCTCCCTCGTGCCCCACGCCCTCCTCCATCACCTCTCCATCCCCTTCAACACCGTCGCGATGAGAGCCAACGCCGAGAAACGCTTCGAGGCCGCAGACGGCAGCTTCACGCACCAGGATTACCGCAAAATCAATCCCACAGGCTACGTCCCCGCGCTCGTGCTCGACAGCGGCCAAGTCATCACAGAGCTGCCGGCCGTCCTCACCTACATCGCCTGTATCGCGCCGCCCGAGCAGACCGAGAAGCTCCTAGGTTCCAGCGCCCTCGACCGCGCAAGGGTGATTGAGTGGACGAACTGGCTGAGCGGGACGTTCCTGGGCACAAGTATCGCGGCCTGTGCGAGGCCGTACAGGTTTACAGACGGAGACGACGCGCGGAAAGCGGTTGCGGAGAAGGGTTGGGAGAACATCTTGGAGTGTTACGCCAGAGTCGAATCCAAGTTGGATGGACGGGAGTATGCTGTGGGTGACGGCTTGACGGTCGTCGACTTTTATCTGTATTATTTCCGACGGTCGGCGGTGTACATGACGGGTATGGGCGGAAGTCTCTTTGGCGAAAAGTATCCCAACTTTGAGCGCTTGCAAAAGATGGTGGAGGGGTTGGAGGGTGTTCAGGAAATCCTCAAGGTGGAAGAGCTCAAGCCAGTCTATGAATGAGATGACAAGCTTTGACGATATATGGCGACAAGATGATGAAAGCAATTGTATTAGCTTGTAAATGATCGGCTTAAACAACTTGAACATGCTCGGAATCCTTCTTATCCACCGCCCTGTTCTCACTGCTGCCCCCTCTAGAGCTCAACTGGGGCCTCTTTCTCCAGATGACTCTGTCTTTCAAAGAGTTCTGTTCGAACAGCTCTTCCATCTTCTCCTAGGCTCGGCCTGTGAAAAGGTTAGCGTACATGATGGAGTTCGCCAAAGTCGTCATGAATCTCACCGGCGGTCTCTGGGACGAAGAAACATGCAATTACCACCATGACGAAGCAAAAGCTGCCGTACCCGAAGTAGGCTCCAAACACGCTCTTGCCAAGCGTAACAAACATGCTTGTTATAGTTTCAGCCACAACCAATGTTGAAGAGCCACTGAATTGCTGTTCCCATAACCATCATCAGGGCGTGAAGACGAGCGGGGGAAATCTCGCAGCTGCAAGTCCAGACAACAGAACCCCAGACGAACTGGTGCGTTGTAGCAAAGATGTAGATGGCCAGCAGAGCGATATAGCCAGGGCCATGAACAGGCTCGCCAGTGATGGGCAGGTCAAACCGGATGTAGAAACCAACGTAGAAGAGAGCGATCCCCTTTGGAAGATGACATGTTGGCATGTTGCTTGATATGTTAATCATGAACCGTCGCAATCTCAATTACTTGGACCATGTCAACACAAAAAAACACTCGGTCGTAGACCCAGCGAGTCGGTGTCGAACACAAGGGAGACAGTACAAGCAATCATCTTGACGCCGCCGTACACCCCAGTCGCAAAGAGCCCGGTCAAAGACCCCGTCACCTCAACACTGGCAAAGATCCGCAGCGGGTATTAAGTCACTGCATTAATCTCTATGAGATTGCTCCACATCAGGAGAGTGGTGCAGAGCATACCGTGTTCGCGATAGGACTTGAAGGTGAAGGCCTCCTCCAGGAGCGTGAGATGATTTGCGTTGAGGCAGAGGGCCTCTCCTGCTAGAACCAACGAGAGATTCTCTTGCTGGATGTGTGGTGAGGTATGGGGATGGTGTTTTGGCTTGTTTAGCCTAATGATTAAATATCGGGAGGCTTTGATGAAAGAGGCTTAAGGGTACGTTTTCCCGTCCAAAGGGGTTGCACTGACATCATGAGGTGCATAGAGGAAGAGGCGGTGGATTAGAACGGTCTGGGGTGTCTGCGACTCCAAGGAGGAACGACCAGCAAGAGACGGCATCATTCACCATCAGATCTAGGCCCAATGATGTGTCGGGTAAGGGAGCACCTGTGAGGAAGCCTCGAATCGGCTGTCCCTGGAAAGCAAGCACTCTCAGCTCAGCCAGGATGTGATACCTTGCCTGTCATGTGTGATTAGTCAGCAGGTTCCACCTCAGCTACACCTTAACGTCACCTCCAGCCTGTAGCTAGCTAGACTTCTCTCTTTATTACACACACCACAAAGAAACTAAATAGACTAGATAATTAGCTTATTTTTAAATAATATATTTATTTTATTTTTTCTAAATCGTTAACTTACTTCCTTTATATAGTAATATAACCTTCTTTTCTTTATTAAATCGATCGATTTTTTTTAAATTATTAATACGTTTTAATTAATTAAAAAGTCGACCTCGACTTTTAATAACGAAGGTATTTATATAATAGCTTTATTAATTAATATTTTTATAAAATAGCCCGCCGAATAGGACTCGTTACGTCCTAGGCCCTAATTAGAAAATATTTCCTTTTAAATAAACCCTTTATACCTATTTTTTTAACTAAACGAAGTTAATCAGCTCTTTATTATACGATATGCTTAGTAATTATAAATATTTTAAATTAAGCGACTTATTTTCTCTCCTTTTAATTATAATTATAATTATAATTATAATTATTATAATAAGTACTAAATAAAAGTTATAGTTTTAAAATATTAATAATTATTTTATTAGTATTAAAACTGCCGCCGTTATAAATAATATTAAAATAATAGCGCTTATTATTTTTAAAATGTTAAAACTATTACTAGTATTTTTTTTTTTTTAAACTTTTAATAAAAACTACTTTTACGCCCTCCTTCTCTTAAACTCTTTTCTAAAACATAAAATTACGGCTTAAATGCGCTTTTATTTTAGCTTTAAAGAATAACGTTATAAAACTTAATAAAGAAGGCGGTTTAAAATCCTTAGATCCCCGGAGCTTAGCGCTTAAAAATAATAATTTTTTTTTTTAAACGATTTAGACCTTTTTTTATAAAAGCTTTTATTTTTTAATTAATCAACGATCTCGTTTAGGCTTTAATATAGTTTTTAATATAGCTTTTAAACATTCCTTTTTAAATAACGAATTTAATTATTACGCTATCGAACCCGGTTTTAAAAACTACTTTTTTAATTTAACGATACCTTTTTAAACTTTTAAATATTATTAATTAACCTTTTTAACCTTCTTAACCTTTTTTAACTTAACTTATTAAGGTATATCGGATTTACGTTTAGGATTTATTTTTAATAAAACTATTAATATAAAAGCCTTTTTCGCCTCCCTATTCCCTTTTTTTAACTTCTTTTTAGCCTTTTATTTTTACGATAATATTAAAAAATATATTTATATTAAAGAACTCGTTTTCTCTATTAATTTTAATAGCTAAGGATTTATTATCTTTCGAAGCCCCGTTATTAAAACTTAAGCCCGTTTTATTTTTTTAAATTTTTTAAATTTTTAATTTTACCCCTTTCGAGCAGCCTATTTTAGTTATACCTAGATATTAATAATCCGTTTTCGATAAACTATCGGATAAACTATTTAAAAAACTACTTAATAAATTATCTATCCTTTTACCGGATTTAACCCTTAAACCCCGTTCATTTCCTTAAGCTCTATTAATTAATAAGCTTTTTTCCTTTTTATTATTAATTAAATCCGTTCCTGCTATCTCTCTTTTACTATTAATTAATTTAATTTTTTCCGTATCCTTTTTATTATTAATCGATTTAATTTTAATTATTAAACTCTTTATTATCCTTTATTTTAAGTTACGTTCTATATTTACTTAGCTTAAGATAAACGACTCTAGACCCGGACTTTTAGGCTTATGCTTTAGTCCTCGTATACTTATTAAATTAATAATATTTAAAAGCTTAGCTTTTAAAGATACTAACCTAAATAATAGAATAGATATTCCTATTTCTCGTTAATAATACCTCTTAGATTATGCCTTATTTATACGTTTTAATAATAAATAGTATAATAGTTAGTATTTTTATTAAAAGGATATTATCGACTTATTTATTATAGATTACGTTTTATATATTATTTATAGATTTCTTTTTTATAATCGTTAAGATCTTTTAGTTATTATAAATAAAGATATAGATAACGGTTTTTATGTTATTTTATAGCTAAGGCCTTAACGCTTATTAGAAGTTAATAAACGCGTCTTCGCTAGCTTTACCGACGACGATAACGATAACGTTAATTCCGGCTCTTAATTTAGGTTTTAATCTTAAGTTAAAGCTTTCTTTTACGAATATAATTTATTACTTAAACGATATTACTATAATAAGGAATAAATAGTAAATAAAGAATTTATTATTTAAATTTAATTTTAAACTTAGCTTTAAATTTAATAATATCCTTTCTTTTAAGCTATATTTTAATTTATATACGGATTTCTTTTTTATATTTAATAAAAAGCTTATATTCCTTTCGCTCTTTAATTCTATTTTTATATCTAGCTTATATTTATTTATTTAAAATAATTTAACTTAGCCGCTACTTATTCCGATTATCGTAGCTATTAAAATAATTAAAAAGACCGTTAACGTAACCGCTTTTTACGTCGATATTATAATAGCCTTTTTAAAAAAAGATTTGATTTTAATAATAAATCTTTTTTTTATTTTAAGAAATTTAAACCGGAATTATTTATTTATAATAATATAATTACTTTTATCTTTTTATATATTTATAAAATCGATTTCTTAGTTATATTATACGGAGTTAATACTATCGTTCGTATAATAAGCTACGGTATTTTATTTAAGGAAATTAACGGTAATAAATAATTTAATACTTTCTTTTAATATTAACGCTTTATTATAATTACCGATTTAAATCTTTAGAAAACTTTTTTTAAAAAACGTTTTTAAAAGGATTATAATACTATATTTGTTAAAACGGATTAATTTAAGTACCTTTTTTTTATTAAAATTAATATACCTTTTTAAATATATTTAAATAAAAAGATCTAACTTTATAACGAAGTTAATAAGATAAACGAGGACGTATAATACCGACGTATTATTATAAGCCTAGACCTTAACCTCGCTACTTTTATTTCCTTAACTTTTTATAATATTTTTTAAAACTTTAAAACTTAAATTTTTATTAAAGAATATATTATTAAAGTTAATTAAAAAACCTTTAATAATACTTACTAAGCTTTATTAAAACGTATTAAAGTTTTAAATACCCTTTACCAACGTCGTAATAATTATTAAAAAGATAATCGTTAT
This sequence comes from Colletotrichum orchidophilum, assembly GCF_001831195.1. Taxonomy (NCBI): domain Eukaryota; kingdom Fungi; phylum Ascomycota; class Sordariomycetes; order Glomerellales; family Glomerellaceae; genus Colletotrichum; species Colletotrichum orchidophilum. The sequence continues at coordinate 765,727 of NW_019172959.1, read as the reverse complement.
TTAAATAACCGTCGTAATAACTCTTACTATAATAATTATAATTAAAATAATTATAACTAGAATAATTTTAACCGTAATAATTAATATTCCTATTAAAATAATAATCGCCGCTTAAATAATCGTCATAACGACTACTTATAATATAATAAACGTTATAATAATTATCCTTATTATAACGACCGTCGTAACGATTAATTATATTAAAATAATTATTATAACGCTAAGGACTTTTATAATAATAATAAATAAAACGATAAAAATCCTTTATGCGATATTAAAGCTGTTTTATAATTTAAAAATAATAATATTCCTAAGCTTGATTATTATTATAAGTCCTTTAATAAATTTAATAATAACTATTGCGGTAATAATTATTATAGTAATAATTATCGCGGTAATAATTATCGTGGTAATAATTATTATAGTAATAACTACCGTAATTAAGAGGTTAAAGCCTATTATATTTACGATCGCTCCCTTTTTTAGTCCGATTTTAATCGAGATTACCCTTCTAATTATTTTTTTAATATTAATAATACTATATTATTAAATAATTAAGGCGATTATTAACCGCGGATCGTATTTCGCTAATTAAAATTAATTATAAAGATATATTTATTGTTTTTAAACGATAGAAACCTACGGATAAGATTAAATATAAAATTTCATTAGATGATATCGTTATTTATAGCTTAACTATTATTATCTTATATTAATTAATAGTATTAGTAATTATGTTATTAGAAGTTATACCCTTAGAGTCTTTAGAGGAAGATAAAGTATTAGCTTTTATTAATATTATATCTTTTACCTTGCTTAATATAAATATTTAAATACTTAGCACTTTAGGCCTTCCTTAGGATAATTAAGATCCGTAAATAAAAGATTAAAAAAAGGACGTATTACCCCTTAAAAATAAAATATTTAATAAAAAAAATTATTAATTAATTAAGTTATAAACTATTTAGATTTTTAATATAATACCCCTATTTTTTTTTTATATTCGTATTAAATTACGAATTTTATATTTTATAAACGGTTAAATTTACGAGTTTAATGCCTATTTATATTTTAAAATTATTATTTATACCCTTTTTAAAAAAAGCTATACCGTATTTTTAAATACTTATTCCGCCCTATTATTTATTAAATAAGATTTTTTTACGAAATTCTTTTTTAATTTATTAATATAAGTTTATAAACCTTTTTATTTTAAAAATATAAATAATAATGGATTAAATATTTTGATATTAATATAGCTCCTTATTATTTTATAAGGTCTCGACGGCTTTATTTTTAAAATTTAATACTTTATTTACGTTATAAATAAACTTTTTTATAATTTTATCCTTAATAAATATTTTTTATAATTATATCTTTTTAATATCGAATAAAGTAATTAATACGAAAATAACTATTTTATTACTTTATAAAAATAACGTATTTTAATTATATCCGTTATTAAACGCTGAATTTAAAATAAAAAATCCGCTTAATTATACGTTATTAAAAGATATATTATTTTAGCTAAATATGGTTTTAATATTCTATTTAAATATCTTTTATTACTCGTTATTATTTATAAATATATTATTAATTTTTAACCCTTTTTAAACTTTTAATACTTATCTTACGGTTTTTTAATATATATTATTATTATTAATTAAAATATAGCTTTTTTTTTATTAATTTTAGTAACGCTTTTATAATTATTTAAAAAAGTTAACGATTCGGTTTATTATTTTAAGTTATGGTAATTAAAGATCGTTAATATTTCGTAACGGACCTTTTATTAATAATATCCTTTACTAATCTATTCGGCCTTAATAAAATAAAAGAAGACCTTATCGATCTTAAATATCCCGATAGTTACCCTTTTTATATATTTTAAATTTATAATAAAAATAAACCTTTTATTAAAACGGATATTTTTAATTATTAAAGATTAAAATTTAAAATTAAAATTTAAAATATTATTAATAAATTTAAGTATTTTTTTTTAAACTAGCGTAAATAAATTTAATAACGGTATTTATATACTTATCCTTTTTAAAATTAACGCCGATTTTTCCGATTTTTATTAACGATTATATAATATATTATAATAAGATAAAGCCGTTATAGACTTTATTTTAGACCCCCTATATAAAATCGGTATTATTAAAAAAATACCCCTCGGTAAGCCCTATTTTTTTATAGTATTAGCTTTTATTATTTAGAAAAACGAAAAGCCCTATATAATAATAGATCTTTATTATATTAATTCGAAACTTTATATAAACGTATACCCTTTTTTATATTAAAATAATATCCTTAGTTCTTTTTAAAATAGTATTATTTTCTTTATTATAAATATTATAAAAAGGTTTTATAATTAACTTATTATATTAAAAAATAAATAAAAACCTTTTTTCGTTTTATTATATTAAAGATACGAACGTCTTATTTATAATATTATAAGCCTTATTATATTATTAGCCTTTTTTTAATATTGTATAGAAAAGCTTTTTAAAATATATTTATAATAATTTATCGTAATATATATTAACGACGTTATTATTTATTCCTATTTATTAAAAAATTACGTTTAATATTTACGTTTTATTTTTAAACTTTTTAAGAAATTTAGTTATATTTTATTTTTATTTAAATATTATTTCGTTTAATTAGGTTTAAAAGCCTTAAGTTATTACGTTTTACGATTTAGATTTAGTATTATAAAATAAAAAACTAAAGCTATTTTAATTTTTAATATACCTCGTACTTTTTATAATTTAAAAAATAGTCTTAATTTAATAAATTATTATTAAGAGTTTATTTTTAAATTCGCTATTATTATAAACCCCTTTAATAAAATTAAAATATTTAACTTCCGTAATATACCTTATAAAAATCTATAACTCAAATCTTTTATTAATAATTATTAATTATTTCTTTTACTTTTTATTAATAATATTATATTTATTATAAAAAAGGCTATTTAAAAAAAAAAATATTTAACGCGAAGATTTTTAAATTAATATTAAAAAAGTTTAAGATCGTTTTAAATATAAGCTTATTAAAATTATAAATCTTGCCTTTTTAAATTATAATAAACTTTTTATTTTTTATATTAATATTAATAAGAAAAATTTTAAAGCCGTAATATATTAAATTTAATTAAATAAAAAAAACCGTTTTATTTTTTTTATTTTTTAAATATTAACTTTTATAAAAGCTAATTATATAGTAATAAAAATTAAAACCCTTAGTTTTGTTTAAGCTTTATAAAAGCTTAAGTATTATTTTAATAATAAGAAAATATACGTTTTTATAAATTATTTAATTATTCGTAATACGTTTTAAATAATCGGAACCGATAAACTTAAAGGACGATATCGATTTATTAATTAAAAACTTAACTTTGCTAAATAAGCCGACCGATTAACTATTTAATATCGATTAAATAAAACCTATTTAAACGCCGATATTTTATTATATTTTCCGATTTCCGAACCTTTGCTTTTTACGTCGTTTTTAAATAATAAAAATAACGATTTTTTAAAAACCGATTTTAATATATTAATTAAGTTTACGGATCTTTTATTTAATATTAAATCGATTTTAACCCCTTAGCTTACTCCTAACCCCCCCGCCCCTATTTAATAAATTTATATAATAATAAAAGCCTAAACTATTAAAAAAAAACCGTAGTATAAAGACTTTTATTTAAGACGACTTACCGACTTTAAAAATGATTATTACCGAACTTATAATATCCAACGATTTTTAAATAAAAATTATTAATAACTTTTTAATAAATCTTATTTTCTATCGTATTTATAATAATATAATTAAAATTAAATCTAACCGTTTTTATTTATTTTTAAAAAACTCTAATAGTCTTTTTTATTTTTATAATAAAAACGATTAATAACTTTATATCCTTTATTTTATTATTACGAATATATATAAAATAGTATATAATAACCGCGTATATATTAATATAATAAAAGCATATTACTTTTTATAATATATATTTTTTTTTAATATATATTGCTATTTTTTATTTTATATTACGACTTATTTTAAATATAGTAAATTAAAACTATTATGATATTTAATATATAATAATATATAGCTTATTAACTCCCCGAGGGTCCCTTTGTTTATAATTTATCTCGATTTTATAGTCTCTTTCCCTTAGTTTATATAAAAATATAATACGATTCTATTTATTATTAATAATATATCTAAATTTATTAAAATTATTATTAATAATATAGACTAGATAGCCGAGAATTAGGCCGACGCTTATATATAATAAGTCTATCCCGATTAAGGACTTTTAGATATTTTTATTTCCGACGTCGACCCTAAACTCGTCGTAGCCTTATAAATATCCCTTTATCGAGTAGTTAATATCGAAATTAAAGTTTTAACTATATATTATTATTAAACTAATAAATAAGCCGAGAAAAATATTTAAATATTAATTTACGCTTTTCGTTTTATAATCGGCGTATAATTTAATTATTTTAATTAAAAATAGGTGCTCCCCTATATCTTTATAGTTTTTAATATATTAATTTTTATTATTATAAAATAGATTTTATACGAAATCTTTTTTAGTCGATTAGTTAAATCCTTCCTCTTTTTAATAATATAAAACCTTATCGATTTCGGATTTAAATAATTATATATCTAATAAAAAATATAGGAAACTATTTAATTATTAATAATAAAAATAAAAATATATTACGATATATATTACCGAACGCTTATTACGGCTAGTTAGTCGTAGTAAAGTTTGTGTTAATAAAAATCGGGGCTACGATATTTATAAATAGTAGTCGTTATAAGAATAGTTTTAATAAAGTTATTATTTATAAGTCGTAAAGTAAATAAGGCTTTAATAATTAATTATAATCTTATTAAATAAGTTTTTAATAAAGATAACTAAAAGTAATCGTTAGATTTAATATAAAAATTAATTATTAAAGAAGTTATAAAAGTCTATCTTTAAGCCTAGTTTAAGCTATCCTATATATAAATCTTAATTATAAATATATTTTTTATAATATTTTATTTATTATTATTTAACCGTTTACTAAGCGGTCGTTTATCTTATATTTCTATAATCGCCCGTCTTACTTATTTACGGGCGTCCGTTTTTTATTTTATTATACGATCGTAATTATATAACTTATTTATAATTCTTTTATCCTAAGAAAGGCCGTTTAAATTCTTATTACTATATATATAATATAGTAACCGCCGCAGGTCCTGTGGGGCAAGGCCTTAGTTTAGTAATATATATTAAATCGTAATATTAACTCTTTTTTTTAAAAATTTAGTCTTTAGGTTTATAAATAGGTTATTTATTTTTAAATTAGGGAATCGTTAAATGTTTTTATTAAAATATATTAATATTATATTAAATCGAATTAAAAAATCGAAATCGTAAATAATTATATTTCGTCGCTATTTATTATATATTATTCGTTTTTTTAATAAAAGTATAGAAATAATGCCGTACTCAAATTATTATTTTTAAAATATTCGTTATTTAGTTTTTTTTAATTTTAATATTTATAAAATATACTATTATTTAGGTATTTTATATAATATTTTTATTAATATTATCTATACTTATAAGTTTTTTAAAAATTATTTTTTATAAGTCCCGATTAATAAGTATAATAAATCGTTTAGTAATAGAGTTCAATCGTTTTAATTATAAAAAATAAATAAAAAAGTCGCAGTTTTAAAAAAAAGTTATAAAGTTATAAAAAAAAGCTAAGGCTTATTAAAAGGCTTAAGCTAAATTAAATAAGTCGTTATTTAAATTAAAATACTTTTATTTTTAAAAACGAATAATATTTAAAAAAAGTCGTATCGTATCGAAGGAATTTTTTAAAGATACCGAGAGTGTTTTTTTAATAACTTAAGAGGCGTAAGTTAATAATACTTTTAACATTATCGATTAGGACGCCGTAATAATTAAGAATTCTAAGTTTAAATTTAATTTTAATACTTTTTAAAAAGCTATTAAGAGTTTTAAAAATTCGTAATAAGTTTTTATATATTATCTTTATATTTATAATCTTTTTATTTAATAAGGTACTTTTTATATCCTTTTTTAATTTGGTAATCGATAATTTATTCGATTTTATATTTTAGTTTATTAAGTTCGACGATAATACAATCTTTAATATATAAACTTTTAAATACCGGCTTTAGGAGTAAGATATAAAAAACCGAGTAGTATCGTATCGTATTTAGGAGTTTTAGTTTAAAATTAATTAGTAAAACTTTTTTAATAATTTTAAAAGGTTTAAGTTTTTTATAATTTAATTTATCGTTTAGTCGTTTTGTTTTAATATTATAACGAAGGAGATATATATTATCTCCCTTTTTTAAAATTAATTTATTAATTTTTAATTTATCAGTATATTTTTTTATATATTACTATATAAATTTAAGGTTTAAGAAGGCTTTTTTTTAGATTTTCTTAAGTTTATTTATATTTATTACGGCTTTTATAGCCTATAGTCTTTTATATACTTTTTTATATATAGTTAATTAAAATCTATAGTTAAAATAAAAAGGGGATTTTTTTATATTTTTATTAACTACGCTATTATATATAAACTAAGCTATTAATAATAATAATATTTAATTATTTTAGTTATAATTTATATAGTAACGGAGGTATATTTTAAGAATTTTATTAATTTTTTTCGTTTATTTATCGGTTTATAAATAGAAAAAGGTCGATAGTTTATAATCTATACCGAGCTATGAGATTAAAAATTTTTAAAATTTAACGATAAATAGCTTATTTTTATTAAAAACTATTTTTTTAAGTAAACCGTAGTTAATAATAATTATTTTAAGGAAGGTATATATTAATTTTTTAATATTATTTACTTTTTTATATAATATAAAATAAGCGAACTTAGTAAGTTAGTTAATAATAATTAAGATATTATTATATTATATATTCGTAAGTAGTTTTTTAGATTTTAATAATTTAATAATAAAATCTTAAGAGATTAAATATTATATTTTTAGTAATATTAATAATAGTTATAGCTTTTTATAAAGTTTATAAAGGCTATTTTTGTTTTTTTTATAAATATCGTAGTTTTTAATAACTTTAGTAATTTTTATTTTTATAGCGGATTTATTATAATATTAGTAAATCCGTTTTTATATTTTTATAATACTTTAGTAACCGTATATTTAAATATTATAAACTTTTATAATAAGCTTAGGAATTATTTTTTTAAATAAGCTAGTATTAACTTTTTTAATTATTATAAAAAGTTTTATAATAAGTATAAGATTACTGTTATCATTATATTTAAGGATTACTTATATTTCCTTAGGGACCGTAACTTTGTAATTAGGTCATTTATTAAAAGCGTTTATTTTATTATTTTTTAAACCTTTCCGATAAATAATTCGGAAATTAAATTTAAATAAGAATTTATTTTATTTAATTTATCGTTTATTTAGATTTTTATTTATTATAAAGTTTATAAGGTTCTTATAATCTATATAAATAATAATTTCGTATTTAGTTTTTAAAAACTATAATTTTTATTTTTTAAAAGTTTTAATTATAGTTATTAATTTTTTATTATAAATTTATTAGTTTAGTTTTATTTTATAAAACGCTTTAGAATAAAATATATAAAAATAAAATACTTTTTATTAATTTTATTATTTTAAAATAACTTTTATAGCGAAGTCCGAGGCGTCGGTCTCGATTTTAAATAGTTTTTTTAAGTCCGGGATTATAATTACTAATTTTAAAATAATTAAATCCTTAACTTTATTAAAAGCTTTTTTATATTTTTTATCCTAAATAAAAATTATATTTTTTTTATTAAATTATTAAAAGGTCTAATAATATTAATATAATCCTTAAAGAATCGTTAATAAAAATTAACGAATTTTAAAAATAACTATACGTTTTTAATATTAATAAGTATAGGCTAGTTTTTAATTATTATTATTTTAAATATTTATATATAGATTTATTTTAATATAATTATATAACTAAGGAAATTTATTTTTTATATATAAAATTCGTATTTATTAGGCTTAATAAAGAGCTTTATATTTTAAAGTTTTTAAAATATTATATAAACGTATTTTTTATATATTTTAAAATTAAAAAAAAAATAAGGATATTATTAAAATAAACGATTATAAAAATATTAACGTACTTTTTAAATATATAATTAATTATTATTTAAAATATAATAGGTACGTTAATAAGTTTAAAAAGTATAATTAAATATTCGTAAAATCTTTTACGGGTTTAAAATACCGTTTTTTATTTATTTTTTTTTTAATTTTAATTTAATTAAATATTTTTTTAAAATTTATTATAGTAAACTATTAGGCTCCGTATAATATTTCTTTAAATTTTATAATAAAAGGTAATAAATAATAATTCTTTTTAATAATTTCGTTAAGTTTTTTATAATTAATTATAAGTCTAAGCTTTTTTTTATTTTTCTTAAATATAAAAAAAATTAATACTCTTATTAAAAAAGATAATAATTTAATATAACTTTTTTTAAGTCTATCGTTAATATATTCGTTAAGTTTATTGCGTTTAAATTAATTTATAAAATATAATAAATAAAATTTAAATTATATTTTTTTTTTTAGTTCGATTTTTATATTTTAATTATTATATTTTAATAGTCCTATTTTTTTTTTAAAACGAATAGTTTTATATAAATCCGGTATTTTTTAAGTATAATTTAAAATAGGTCCGATCTTCGATCGTTTATACTAAGTACGAATATTTTAATAAGTTTTATCGTTTTAATAAAGGTAATATATTTAGTTTATTTTTATTTATTAAGTATTACGTAAGATTTATTTAAACCCTTTTTATTAAATCGTTTAATAATTAAGTTTATTTAATAAAATTAGCCGGTTTTTTAATTTATTTATAAATTATATTTTTATAACTACGAGATTTTTAAAATAATATCGGTATTTTTAATCTTTATAATATTATATTTTAGTTGTTTTAGTTAATTATTAATATATATTATAAGGTATATAATCTTTTAGTTAATATATCTATTATTATAATTAACTTATTTTTTTTTTATTATTTATAAAGTATATAGGTTTATTTTCTATATTTATAATAATTTATATTTATTTATTATTTTTAATAAAATAAAAATTCCTTAAGCGCCGCTATTAATAATAATATTTATATCGTGTTCGTTTATTTAGAATTTAAATCGTAAATATTCCTTGTTAAAGAGTATTATAAAATATAGGAATTTATTTATTTTAACCGTTTTTCGTTATTTTTTTATAATTAATATATTTAATTTTTTAATATTTTAAAAATTAATACTCGTTTTTTTTTATAAACCGTTTATAATTAGTTATTAAATTAAAACGCTTTTATTTTTTAATAAGTAAATATAATACGTTAATAATATCGTAAATATCGTTTATTTTTTTATTAATAGGTTCTTTCCCTTTAAGAAATAATTTATAATTTTTAAATATTTTAATATTAAATTATATATTTAAAATATATCGGTTATATAAGTAGTTTTTTAAGTTTTTAGTAAATTAATTTAGTTTTTTTTAAAAGTTTATAGATTTTTATTATTTTAATTACTTATTTAAATCGGCTTCTTTTTTAATAATAAAATCGTTAATATTAGGTAGTATCTTATAATTAATTTCTAATTAAGTACGTCGTTAAGCGATATTATAAGGTTTATTTAAATTATAAAGCGATTATTAATTTATAAGCTATTCGTAATTTAATATATTAATATTATTTAAAAAGGGGTCGTAATCCGGTCTTTTAATATTAAATTTTGTAAATATATCGTCGGTAGTTTTTTTATTTAAGTTATTTAATTTAATATTTTTTTTAAACATAGGAAAGTTTTGTTTTAAATAAAGTATATTATTTTTTATTATTATTTTAAATTATTTATATATTCGCTATTTTAAAATAATAAAAACTATTTTTATAATCGGATATTAAAAAATATAAGCGTTTATCGTATAATAGGCTTTATTTAGTTTTTTAATACGTTAATAATAACGTTCTTTTAATATTTAAGGTCCGTATATTAAATATATAATATTTATTTTTTTATCGATTTTATATTTTAATTAAAAAAGGTTTTTTTTCGTTTTAGTTTTTAATTATTTTTAAAGTCGTTATTAAAATAGGGCGAGTATTATTTTTATATTTAATCGTTTTTTTTTTAATAATCGGTTAGTTTTATAATAATTAATTAATATATGGATATAGTTTTTATTATAATTTTTTATTATTAAAAGGCGATATTCGTAATATTAAATTATTTTATTAAGTATTTATCGTATTATATAAATAGATTTATTTAGAATTTATATTTTACGGGCTAAGATTTTATTTTTTAATTAAAATAGGTCGTTTTTATTTTTAATTATTATCCTTTTTTTTAATTTATTTTTTATTATCGTAAGGGTTTATATTTAATTAAAAAAGCTAATAAGTTATATTTTAATTATTTTGTATATTATTAATAATATTTAGATATACTTTTTATTATAGTTTTTAATAGTTTTAGGGCATTAAACTATTTTTTATTTATTTATTATAATAAAGGTCTTATTAAAGGGTTTCTTAAGGTATTATTTTAATTATTCTTTACTATCTCGATAGGTAAGGTAATTATCGTCGTAGTATATGGTTTAAAAAAATAATTTATAAAATATTTCTTTAGAAGTAATATTAATTTATTTTTTAAAGATAGGTTATTATTAAATTCGTTTAGGCTATTTATAGTCTCTAGCTATATATCCTAACTTATCGTAATTATAATATTTAAATTTTTTTTTAACGGGATTAGTTTTATTTTATTATATTAAGGTTTATAAGTCCGTTATATTATTTATAAGCGGTAGTTTATTAAAAATTATTATTTTTATTATAACGGTATTTTTAGTTAAAGTTATATTAAGGTTACTATTAATATTTATATCTTAAGTTAGGTTTTTATTATTTTTTTTTTTTTTTTTATAAAAACGGTTATCGATTTTAATTATAAATTTAGTATATTAAAAGAAATCGTTTAGTTTATTAATTTTAGTAAGTTTATCCTTAACCTTATTTTTTAATTTTTAATAAAATATAAAAATTTTAATATTATTAATAAGATTAAGTTAAATATTAAAGTATTTAAACTCGGTTAAATAGTCCTTTATTAATTTAATTTATCGGAGTTATAATATATTACGCTCAGTTTATCGTTTTTTATTTAAATTTTAAAAAAGCGATTTAAAAGCTTTTTTAAATTTATCGAAGTTATAATAAATATTTTATATTTTAATAAAGTATTTATTAAAAGTTTCTTTTTTAAAATACTTTTTTTAAAAAGGTTCGAATTATTTAAAAACTTATTTTTTAAAAAAGCTAACGGCGTATACAATTTTTTTAATTTCGTTATTAAAATCTTTTTAATAAAAGTTTTAAAAATTCTTAATTTAAATTAAAAATCTTTTTAAAGTTCTAAAGGTTTTATTAAAAATAATAAATATATTAAATTTAAGTTTTTATTATTTTTTATTAAAAGGGGTAGTAACGATATTAACGGTATTTTAAAATATATTTATTTAGTCGGCGAGGTTTAAGGTGTTACGACCTAATATATATAATAGGACTAGGGACTCGCCCCGCAGGCCTACGGCAGTTATTATACTATATATAATATAAGATATAGGAATATATATATCACCCTCACAAAACAAAAGAATTATAAATAAGTTATATAATAATAAAATAAAGAACTCTATATACTTAATATACAAAGTCCGCTTTTTAACTAAACGGATCCCGTATCTTAAAAACACGGGAACCGTTAAATAAATATATAGATAAAAAATATATTTACGATTAGGATTTATATATAAAATAGCTATAGGCTAGGCTCGAGGATAAACTCCTATAGCTTCTTTAATAATTAATTTTTATATTAAATCTAACGATCGCTTTTAATTATCTTTATTAAAAACCTTATTAATAAAACTACGACTAATTACTAAAACCTTTTTACTTAACGACTTATAAATAATAGCTTTTTTAAAATTATTTTAATAACGATTATTATTTATAAATATCGTAGCCTCGACTTTTATTAATATAAACCTTATTACGATTAGCTAACCGTAATATTTTAATTACTTTTATTTAATAAATCGACTTTACGAAAACTTATTAAATAATACGAACGATATCTATCGAATCTTTTTTTAATAAAAGTAAAAAGCCCTAGGCTTTAGACGTCGAGCTAACTTAAGCCGAAAAAGATATAAAAATACCCGATATTAAATATAATTTTAATAAGGACGCGGTCCTTAATAAAATAATATATATTAAAATACGCCGCGTCGTTAATTAAAATATTTAATATAATAAAGAATTAACGGACCTTTTTAATACTATTACTACCTAATTAATAGAAGCCTAAGTTAAGAATAACTACGATATCGCTTATATATAAGGACTATTTAACGCTATGTTTAAAAAACTTAATAATAAATATAAAAAGACCTTAAAACTCACCAAATAAATAAATACGTTTTAAAACGCCGCTAATATCGTTATTACCCTTTTTACTAAAAGACGATAAAAACTTAAATTTAATATACCTATTATTTTTAACGGTACTTTTAGAACTTTAAAAAGATTTTTAATTTAAATTAAAAACTTTTAAAACTTCTATTAAAAAGATTTTAATAACGAAATTAAGAAAATTATATACGCTGTTAACTTTTTTAAAAAACGAGCTTTTGAATAGTTCGAACTTTTTTAAAAAGAATATTTTAAAAAAAAAACCCTCGATAAATACTTTATTAAAATATAAGATATTTATTATAATTTTAAAAGGTTTAAAAAATTTTTTAAATCGCTCTTTTAAAACTTAAATAAGAAACGATAAACCGAACGCAATATATTATAACTCCGATAAATTAAATTAATAAAAGACTATTTAGCTAAGTTTAAACGACTCAACGCTCAACTTAATCTCACTAATAATACTAAGGTTTTTATATTTTATTAAAAACTAAAAGACGAAATTAAAAATAAAATCGTTAAATTCAATAAACTAAAAAATTTCTTTTAATATACTAAACTCGCAATTAAAATTAATAATCGCTTTTATAAAAAAAAAAAAAAAAAAAAAAAAAAAAAAAAAAAAAAAATTATTAAAAAAAAAAAAAAAAAAAAATAAAAATAAAAAAAAAATAAAAAAAAAAAAAAAAAAAAAAAAAAAGAATAATAATAAAAACTTAACTTAAGACGTAAATATTAATAATAACCTTAACGCAACTTTAATTAAAAAAACCGTTATAACAAGAACAATAATCTTTAATAAACTATTATTTATAAATAATATAATAGACTTATAAATCTTAATATAATAAATCGAAACTAATCCCGTTAAAAAAAAAATTTAAATATTATAATTATAATAAGCTAAGATATATAATTAAGGATTATAAATAACTTAAACGAATTTAATAACGACCTATTCCTAAAAAGCAAATTAATATTATTTTTAAAAAAGTACTTTATAAATTATATTTTTAAACCGTATATTACGACGATAATTACCTTACCTACCGAGATAATAAAAAATAATTAAGATAGTATTTTAAAAAACCTTTTAATAGGACCCTTATTATAATAAATAAATAAAAAATAATCTTACGTTTTAAGACTATTAAAGACTATAATAAAAAATATATCTAAACATTATTAATAATATACAAAGTAATTAAAATATAATTTATTAATTTTCTTAACCGAGCGTAAACCCTTACGATAATAGGAAATAGATTAAAAAAAAAATAATAATTAAAAATAAAGACGACCTATTTTAATTAAAAAATAAAATCCTAGCTTATAAAATATAAATTCTAAATAAATCTATTTATATAATATAATAAATATTTAATAAAATAATTTAATATTACGAATATTACTTTCTAATAATAAAAAATTATAATAAAAATTATATTTATATTTTAATTAATTATTATAAAACTAATCGATTATTAAAAAAAAAACGATTAAATATAAAAATAATACTCGCCCTATTTTAATAACGATTTTAAAAACGATTAAAAATTAAAATAAAAAAAGACCTTTTTTAATTAAAATATGAAATTAATAAAAAAATAAATATTATATATTTAATATACGGACCTTAGACGTTAAAAAAATATTATTATTAATATATTAAAAAACTAAACGAGGCTTATTATACGGTAAACGTTTATATTTTTTAATATTTAATTATAAAAATAGTCTTTACTATTTTATAATAACGGTTATATAAATAATTTAAAGTAATAACGAAAAATAATATACTCCGTTTAAAATAAAACTTTTTTATATTTAAAAAAAATACTAAGTTAAATAACTTAAGTAAAGAAATTATTAACGATATATTTATAAAATCTAGTACCGAGGGACTAGATTACGACCCCCTTTTAGATAATATTAATATATTAAACTATAAATAGTTAATAAACTAATAATCGCCTTATAACTTAAACGAACCTCGCGACGTTACTTAACGACGTACTTAGTTAAAAATCGATTATAAGATACTATTTAATATTAACGATTTTATTATTAAAAAAGAAGCCGATTTAAATAAATAACTAAAATAATAAAAATCTATAAGCTTCTAAAGAAAACTAAATTAACTTACTAAAGACTTAAAAAACTACTTACATAACCGATATATTTTAAATACATAATTTAATATTAAAATATTTAAAAATTATAAATTATTTTTTAAAGGGAGAGAATTTATTAATAAAAAAATAAACGATATATACGATATTATTAACGTATTATATTTACTTATTAAAAGATAAAAGCGTCCTAATTTAATAATTAATTACGAACGGCTTATAAAAAAAGGACGGGTATTAGCCCTTAAGATATTAAAAAACTAAATACGCTAATTATAAAAAAATAATAAAAAACGGCTAAAATAAATAAGTTTTTATATTTTATAATACTTTTTAATAAAGAATATTTACGACTTAAACTCTAAATAAACGGATATAATATAAATATTATTATTAATAACGGCGTTTAAAAAATCTTTATCTTATTAAAAACGGTAAATAAATATAAATTATTATAAATATGGAAAACGAACTTATATACTTTATAAATAATAAAAAAAAAATAAGTTAATTATAATAACGGATATATTAACTAGGAGACTATATACTTTATAATATATATTAATAATTAATTAAAATAACTAAAATACGATATTATAAAGATCGGAAATATTGATGTTATTTTAAAAATCTCGTAGTTATAAAAGTATAATTTATAAATAAATTAAAAAACCGGCTAATTTTATTAAATAAATTTAATTACTAAACGATTTAAAAAAAAGGGTTTAAACAAGTCTTATATAATATTTAATAAACGAAAATAAATTAAATATATCGCTTTTATTAAAATAATAGAATTTATTAAAATATTCGTACTCAATATAAACGATCGAAGATCGGACTTATTTTAAATTATATTTAAAAAGTACTAGATTTATACGAAATTATTCGTTTTAAAAAAAAAAACAGGATTATTAAAATATAATAATTAGGATATAAAAATCGAATTAAAAAAAGGAATATAACTTAAGTTTTATTTATTATATTTTATAAATTAATTTAAACGTAATAAACTTAATAAATATATCGATGATAAATTGAAAAAGGGTTATATTAAATTATTATCCTTTTTAATAAAAGCACTAATTTTTTTTGTATTTAAAAAAAATAAAAAGAAGTTTAGATTTATAATCGATTATAAAAAACTTAATAAAATTATTAAAAAGAATTACTATTTATTACTTCTTATTATAAAATTTAAAGAAATATTATATAAAGTTTAATAGTTTATTATAATAAACTTTAAAAGAGTATTTAATTAAATTAAAATTAAAAAAAAAAATAAATAAAAAACGGTATTTTAAATTTATAAAGGACTTTATAAATACTTAATTACACTTTTTAGACTTATTAACGTACCTATTATATTTTAAATAATAATTAATTATATATTTAAAGAATACGTCGATATTTTTATAATCGTTTATTTTAATAATATTTTTATTTTTTTTTTTAATTTTGAAATTTATAAAAAATACGTCTATATAATATTTTAAAAATTTTAAAACGTAAAGTTTTTTATTAAGCTTAATAAATATAAATTTTATATATAAAAAATAGATTTCCTTAACTATATGATTACGCTAAGATAAATTTATATATAAGTATTTAAAATAAAAATAGTTAAAGACTAGTTTATACTTATTAATATTAAAAACGTATAGTTATTTTTAAAATTTATTAATTTTTATTAGCAATTCTTTAAAAACTATATTAATATTATTAAACCTTTTAATAACTTAATAAAAAAAATATAACTTTTATTTAAGATAAAAAATATAAAGAAACTTTTAATAAAGTTAAGGATTTAATTACTTCGGAATTAATAATTATAATCCTTAACCTAAAAAAACTATTTAAAGTCGAGACCGACGCTTCGGATTTTGCTATAAAAGCTATCTTAAAATAATAAGATTAGTAAAGAATACTTTATCTTTAAATATTTTATTTTAAAACGTTTTATAAAATAGAATTAAATTAATAAATTTATAATAAAAAATTAATAATTATAATTAAAGCTTTTAAAAAATAAAGACTATAGCTTTTAAAAACTAAATACGAAATTACTATTTATATAGATTATAAAAACTTTACGAACTTTATAATAAATAAAAACTTAAATAAACGATAAATTAAATAGAATAAGTTCTTATTTAAATTTAATTTCCGAATTATTTATTAAAAAAGTTTAAAAAATAGTAAAGTAAACGCTTTTAATAAACGACCCGATTACGAAGTTATAATCCTTAAGGAAATATAAATAATCTTTAAATACGATAATAATAGTAATTTTATACTTATTATAAAACTCTTTATAATAACTAAAAAAGTTAATATTAACCTATTTAAAAAAATAATTTTTAAGCTTATTATAAAAATTTATAATACTTAAGTATATAATTATTAAAATATTATAAAAATATAAAAACGGATTCGTTAATATTACGATAAATCCGTTATAAAAATAAAAATTACTAAAGCTATTAAAAACTATAATATTTATAAAAAAAACAAAAATAGCCTTTATAAACCTTATAAAGAGTTATAATTATTACTAATACTATTAAAAGTATAATATTTAATTTTTTAAAACTTTATTATTAAACTATTAAAATTTAAAAAACTATTTATAAATATATAATACGATAATATTTTAATTATCGTCGACCGACTAATTAAATTCGCTTATTTTATATTATATAAAAAAATAAATAATATTAAAAAATTAATATATACCTTCCTTAAAATAGTTATTATTAACTACGGTTTATTTAAAAAAATAATTTTTAATAAAAATAAGCTATTTACCGCTAAGTTTTAAAAATCTTTAATTTCGTAATTTAATATAAATTATAAACTATCGACCTTTTTCTATTTATAAACCGATAAATAAACGAAAAGAATTAATTAAATTCTTAAAATATACCTCTATTACTATATAAATTATAACTAAAATAATTAAATAATACTATTATTAATAGCCTAGTTTATATATAATAACGTAGTTAGTAAAAATATAAAAAAATCCCTTTTCTATTTTAACTACGGATTTTAATTAATTATATATAAAAAAGTATATAAAGGATTATAAACTATAAAAACCGTAGTAAACGTAAATAAACTTAAAAAAATCTAAAAAAAAAGCCTTTTTAAACCTCGAGTTTATATAGTAATATATAAAAAAGTACGTCGATAAATTAAAAATTAGTAAACTAATTTTAAAAAAAGGAGATAATATATACCTCCTTCGTCGTAATATTAAAACGAAGCGACTAAGCAATAAGTTAAACTATAAAAAATTTAAACCTTTCGAAATTATTAAAAAAGTTTTATTAGTTAATTTTAAATTAAAACTTTTAAATACGATACGATACTACTTAGTTTTTTATATTTTACTCTTTAAGCCGGTATTTAAGGGCTTATATATAAAAGACCGTATTATCGTCGAACTTAATAAATTAAAATACGAAGTCGAACGAATTATCGACTATCGAATCTAAAATAAATAATAAAAATTCCTTATTAAATAGAAAAATTACGGATATAAAAATAATATATAAGAACCTATTACGAACCTCTAATACTTTTAATAACTTTTTTGCGATTATTAAAAAAATTAGCCTCGATTAATAGACCTAATTTTTAAAACTCCTCGTTAAAACCGTAATCGCTTTAAAAAGGATCGTTAGGAATACTAATAGCCTAAAGATTACTTATTACCTACTTCTCGTAAATATTTAATATTAAAAAGATATCTTTCTCCTCTAACTCTTATATTCTTTAAATAAAGGTCTCGATATAACGCTCTTTTACCTTCTTATAAATAGTATAAATTTAAATAAAACGACTAACTATTTCGATAACCTCGGACTAAATCCGAGCTAGTTTTTCGTAAAGATCTAGTAAAATATTACTAGCTTACTCCTTTTTCTCTTCCTATTCTTAATACTAATTGCTTAATTTTTTTATTATAATTAATTAATTTTATAAATAATAATAAATAACGGAATATATACTCACGACTCGATAACATAACTAAACTATCGTAAATACGTTTTAAATTTTTATAACCTTAATAAGTCTTCGCGCTTTTAACTATTTAATAAATACGCTTTATATAAAAGTAATAAATATAAAGTATAACGTCGCTAGAACTAAAATAATTAAAAACGTCGTTATAAGTAGTTCGAAATATTATTAATTTAGATTTATTTAAAATACGTTTTTTAACACGACTTAACATTATGTTAGTATATTATAATAAGTATAATTAACTACCTTATAGACCTAGGTAACGAACGCGTATTTATAAGTCTATAGGACTAGACCTTTAAAAAGGAGACTTAATATTACGACTTAATATATATAATAGGACTAGGGACTCGCCCCGTAGGCCTACGGCGGTTACTATATTATATATAATATAAAATACGGGAATATATATATTATTTTTATAAAACAGAAGAACTATAGATAAGTTATATAATAATAAAATAAAAAACTCCGTATATTTAATATATAAAGTCCGCCTTTTAATTAAACGGATCTTATATTTTAAAAACACGGGAACCGTTAAATAAATATATAGATAAAAGATATATTTATAATCAGGATTTATATATAAAATAGCCACGGGCTAGGCTTAAGGATAGACTCCTATAGCTTTTTTAATAATTAATTTTTATATTGAATTTAACGATCGTTTTTAACTATCTTTATTAAAAACCTTATTAATAAGACTATAATTAATTACCGAAGCTTTTCTACTTAACGATTTATAAATAATAGCTTTTTTAAAATTATTTTAATGACGACTATTGTTTACGAATATCGTAGCCCCGACTTTTATTAACACAAACCTCACTACGACTAGCTAGCCGTAACATAAGGCCTTTTAACGTTTATTTTTAAGTTTTTTAAACGTAGTATTAAATATTTTTTATATTTTAATAATATCGTAGTCGTTTTTAGTTTAAGCTTTTATTAATTAAATAGTAGTGGTATTAAAAAGGTCCGTTAATTTTTTATTATATTAAGTACTTTAGTTAACGACGTAACGTATTTAGGTATACGTTATTTTATTAAGGACCGTGTCTTTATTAGAGTTATATTTAATATTAAATATCTTTACGTCTTTTTTAGCTTAAGCTAGCTCGGCGTCTAAAGCCTAGGGCTTTTTATTTTTATTAAAAAAGGATTCGATAAATATCGTTTATATTATTTAATAAGTTTTCATAAAATTAATTTACTAAATAAAAATAATTAAAATATTATAATTAATTAATTATAATAAGGTTTATATTAATAAAAATCGGGGCTACGATATTTATAAATAATAATCGTTATAAAAATAGCTTTAATAAAATTATTATTTATAAGTCGTAAGGTAAGTAAAGTTTTAATAATTAATCATAGTCTTATTAAATAAGTTTTTAATAAAAATAATTAAAAATAATTGTTAGATTTAATATAAGAATTAATTATTAAAAAAGTTATAAAAATCTATTTTTAAACCTAGCTTAAGCTATTTTATATATAAATCTTAATTATAAATATATTTTTTATAATATTTTATTTATTATTATTCGACCGTTTACTGAGCGGTCGTCTGTCTTATATTTTTATAATTACTTATTTTATTTATTTATAGGCGTTTATTTTTTATCTTATTATATAATCGTAATTATATAACTTATCTATAGTTCTTCCGTCCTAAGGGAGGCCGTCTAAGTTCTTATTACTATATATATAGTATAATAGCCGCCATAGGTCCTGTGGGGCAGGGCCCTAGTTTAGTAATACGTGTTAGGTCGTAATAACGCTATTTAATATTAAGGTCGGCGACCTTATTTATATTAAACTAATTAAAAAAAGCGAATCCGGATATTACCTTGATAGTTAGACTAAGTTCTCTTATATTAAAAAAGGCCTTTTCGAAATCGAATACGTTATTAACCTTTTTAAACTTCGTATTAAACTCCCTTTATAACTCCGTTAATATCCTAATATATTTATTAAATATATCGAACCCGTTTAATCCGATCCTTTTTATAAACCCTTACTATTACCCAGACTAATTATATAAAAAAAATAAAAAAAATATATTATTAAATTAATTATAAATTACGAATCCCGCCGAAAACAACTTTATTACCTTATTAAATAATTTAAATATCCCGAATTAATTTAATATTACTCCTATACTATTAAATAAAACGTACCTTAACTTATTAAAAAATACTATTTTTTATTATATTAACTTAATATAATAACTTCGGCGATATAAGCCATAGTATTATATTATATACGATATAATAATTAAAAAGTCGACGTTATATTTTATTATACCCCGTATTATATTATTTTTTAATTAAAAAAAGTTAATTATAGGTATTTTTTAACGGTTATTAACGACTTTAATTATTAAAAAAATTCTTATTATAATACCCTTATTATAAATTAAATTTATTTCACTTAGTTCCTTCCTTTTTTAACTATTTTTTATAATTACCTTCCCTTAAAAATATTTACTTTAATAGCTACTTTACAAATATTCTTTTTATAATTTAACTCTTTTTTTTCTCTTTTTTATAAATTTTTTTATATAACTATTTTTAAAACGCGTTCTTTATAAATCTAACGCTTTTTATATCTTATTAACTTTTATTTTTTTTTATTTATTATTTAAAATATATAATATTAACGTTTCTCTACTACTTATTTATATTTCCTTTAATATATTACTTATTATAAAACACCGCTCTTTAAATAAGTTTTAAAAGCCCGTCTCTTTTATAACTTAAGACGAGCTAATCGCTCCTACCGAATCTAACTTTAAAAAAAATACGTAAAACTTATTTATTATTTTTTAATCGATTTATATTTTTAATAAAGCTAATGAAATTATATTAAATACGCTTTTTATTTTTATTAATATTAATAATATTCGTATATACGATTTAATACTTTTTTATAATTAATACGTCGATAAGCCTATTTTTAAAAAAAAACGCACGATTATTTTAAATATTATTAACCTTAATAAAACTAAATTTAATAATAAATACGATATTTTAACCGAATTTACTAGCTAAGCTAACGTTTTTATTAGCACCGGCGATTAAAATAATTACAAATTTAACTATATAAATAAAAAATAAGTTTAATTAATAAACTCTTAGCCCGGTAAAAACTTTATTTTTTTTATCGCCTTTTATAATAATATTGGTATTTTTTTATTAAATAAATAACGCTTTATTACTATTTTAAAACTTAATATATCGCGCTTCGAATCTATTAAAATATTAATTATTATTAACGTTAATAATAAAACTTAAGGTTATACCGATTTAATATATTAATCCGTTAATAGCTAAACCGCTTTAATTAAAATATTTATCTCGTTCGTCTATCCGGCTACGCTCCTTTTATTTATTCATATTTAATATATTTATAAACTTTATAATAACTATTACACCGCTATTTTAATAAAAATTTTAATTAAAACTCTCTTTAATATACCTATTATTAAACTAATTTACTAAAATAACCTTACTTAAATAATACGCCTTAGACCTAACGATTATATTAAAGAATTTTATATCCGCGATTTTTTAAACCTCGATTTAAAAATTAACCTCCGTCTTTATTAAATATATAAAATAGATTTTATCCCTTCGGACCCTAAATATAAAAAAAAAAAAGCTCGTATTACTTAACTCCTTAATGTATAATATAATAATCTTT
Source organism: Colletotrichum orchidophilum (assembly GCF_001831195.1). Classification (NCBI taxonomy): domain Eukaryota; kingdom Fungi; phylum Ascomycota; class Sordariomycetes; order Glomerellales; family Glomerellaceae; genus Colletotrichum; species Colletotrichum orchidophilum. Next base: position 743,236 of record NW_019172959.1, on the reverse strand, counting down.
TTAATCATAATAATAACTTACTATTTATTACCCTCTTTATAATAAAAAATCAAGATATTTTCTCTAACTATTTTATTAATCTCGTTTATAAATTTAATATTATTATTTTAACCTTTAAAAATTTATAAGTAAATGTAAACGTATATTTCTTTAATATAACTAACCTTAAATAACTTAATTAAAAAATTATTAAATTAAATAACGCGCGCTTTTTTACTCTTAACGCCGTTTATATTATATTTTATAATAATACGTCTTATATACTTAGCTTTTAATTATCTTTTATAAAAAAGTTAAAAATCTTACTTACTTTATTAAAAAAAGCCTTTACTGTTTAATTTTTAAGACTTTTCTTTTTATATAAGCGCTCCGTTTAAATTAAAAAATATAATAAAGGTTATTCCTAATAATATATTTAAAAAGTATTTTATAGTTATTACTATTACTAATAAAGAACGCTATTTAATCTTAAAGATTAATTAATTATACCGCTTTATTTTTAATTAACTTTTTCTTTATATTCGCAATATATTAATAAATAAAAACGATTTTAATAAATTTAAACTTCGTATTATTAAATACTTTATTAAAAAAGCCGGTAAATTATATTATATTTAAAAAATAATATAAACGGAAAATAATAAGGACTCGGCTACCGAATAATATAATACTTTTATAATTATTTAAATCGCGTCCGCTTTTTTAATACCGATTCTTTAATATATAAAAAAGAATCTTAATATTCTTAATAAATTTTAAAATAACTCTATTCGAATCCTTATCGCTACTAAATATTTTAATAATTTTTATTTTATTTTCATAAATATTAACGAAATAGCTTAGAATATTTTTAAAAAACTTAAAAATATCCTATTTAACTATTTATATAACGTAACCCTTTTTAAATAGGCTATTACCTATATTAAAGCTTTTTAAAATATAAACACTTCCTTATTTTATTTTATTATATAAACCCTTATTAAGTTCGGATAACTAATTAACTTCCTTCGCTTATTTATATATTATAACTTATACGAAATTAAAATAAAAAAGAATATCTAATCTACGGTTAATAATAACCGTAATATTACGAATCGTATCGAATTTATTATTAAATACGAACCTAACTTAATTACTATTTATTTTAAAATAAACGCTATTTAAATTATAACGACTACGGATATTATTATTATAAAAAGTAAAATATAAAAACTTATGATAAAATTTATTATAACTAATATAATTATAAATATAATAAAGACTTTCTTTTTTTTTAAAAACTACGTCTTTAAAATCCTTAAAATCGTAAACTAAATCTCCCTTTATATAGTCTTAAATATATTATTAAAAAATATTAAGAACTTTATTACTATATACGTAAATAACTTTAGTTTAAAAAAAACCACCTTTAGTATTAAGCTTATTATTAAATTATATAAAAACGTTTATTTTAAAATAATATAATATATATATTTAAACGAATTATACGACGACGCTATTTTTAAACTTATATCCGCTATTTTTTAATACGCTATCGTTATCCGTATATACTTTATTCGATGTATAATTAATATATTAATAAGCCGTATTTATCTTAATGCTAATAAAATTATTAAACCCCGTTTTTAAAACGTTAATAAATAAATCGAAATAGCTTTTTATAATACTTATCTAATTAGCTAAAAAAACAATCTATTATTACGTTAAGATTTAATTATATCTTATACCCTTAAGCTTATTTAAGAGTTAAAAAGCTTCTTTAAATTCCGCGAACTTTATTAAAAAAATTAATTAAATAAAAATATTTATATAGAACTTATTAGTTATATATACCGATTTTTTACTTAAACCCTAATTAAAATTAATATTATTATAAGAATATTAATCGTTTTAAAATAGCTCGTTCGTATATTAAAGCTTAAATAATAAGATATTAGTAAATAAAACCCCGCCGTTATTTTTATTAATAAAGCCGGTCATTTACTTAAAATATAATTTTAAATCCTAATCGTATTTAACGATTTAAAATAAGTTATTATTATTAAAAACACTTACTAATTTAAATTAATATTTATAAGAATATAAGTATACGGCTAAGGCGAACTTAGTTTATACTAGCTCTTAACCTTTAGACTTTAATATATTATATCCTTTTTACGCCGTTTTAAAAAAACTAGCGTTTTAAATTATAAAATTTTAATTAACCGTTATAATTATAATATAATTATAAAATAAGCTAACAAAACCTTATATAATAATAAAATACGTATCGTATACTACTATAACAAAAATATTTCTTATTTCGTAACTATTAAAAATAATATTTTCCGCTCTAAAAGCTTTATTAACTCCTTTATTATTAATATTTATAAAAGAAATAAAAATATTTTAAGTTTTTCCTATATTAATAACGCTAATTATAATTAAGTCTTTTAATTTATCTTTACCGTCTTTAGCAAAAGTTTTTTATTTACTTTTTTCACTACCCTTAAAAGCTATAATATTTAAAATATTTTTATAATTATAATTTTATATACTATGTAACTTATTAAATATATAAATATATAAAAAACCTTTTATTTTAATAATATTATACGTAATAAAATTTAATTCCGTATAATTAACGATTTAATAAGCGCTAAAATAAATATCGTTATTTATAATATTATTTAAATAAACGGTTAAGGCTTTATTGCTAAACCTATTTATATAGCCGTTATAATTAATTATATTTAAAATATAATAATTACCGTCCTTTTAATTAAAAAATAATTTAAGAATACAAAAAGCACTTTTAAAATTACTAATAAAAAAAAGATTAATTATATCGTCGACTTTTTTAATTATTATTTTTTATATAATACCTAAATAAATATTAAATACGGTATAAAAGGCTTTAATAAAATTTATATTTAATACGGACGTAATAAACACTTTAAAAATAAGTATAATAAAACTCCTAAAAAATATCGTTTTTATAAAACGAAAGGCTATTATAAACGATTTTACGACCGAGAATTCTAAATACGCTTTACTTATCGTATTAAAAACATTTTTACCTTTATCATTAACTTTAATATTTTATTTTTAATGTAAATTCGTTATAATCCTATTATTCTTTATATAATAGTTTAAATTCGTAATAGCGATACTCCGAATATCTTTATTAAAAATAATACTTAATTAATCGATACCCTTTTTATTATTATAAATACTTAAACCGCTATACGTAATATTAACCTAATTTATTATAACGCCTTATTTAATATTAAATTTAATAAAAAAACTATATTTTATAATACTATTACTATATTAAACGACCTAAACGCTAAAAATAAAGAAATTATTAAAAAAGAAAAAGAATAAAGCTTTTTAATTAAGAACTTCGGCGATAAAAACCTAATTAATTATAATATCCCCATAATCATTAATAAACTATTAATTAATATTAAACTTAAGTCCGACGATAACGCTTATTAATCCGAAACCCTAACCACCGATTTATAAAATATTATAAATAATATATTTAATTAAAATAATAACGGATATAAATATAATAATAATAAATATAATAATAATAAATATAATAATAAAAAATATAATAATATTAAAAGAATATAATAGTAATTACGTACGCTTAAAAGGATTAATAAGCCATATTAATAAACGTAACGAGGACGTTATTTTATTTTTAAAAAAGGATTATTATATATAATTAGTCAGTAAGTTCTACCTTAGCTACACCTTAACGTCACCTCCAGCCTATAGCTAGCTAGACTTCTCTCTTTATTATACACACTATAGAGAGACTAGATAGACTAGATAGTCAGCTTGTCTTTAGGCAGTACATTCATTCTATTCTTTCCAGATCGTTAGCTTGCTTCCTTCACATTGCCGTTTAGATTGTTTCTTCGAGAGTTGAGACTAGCTGTACATGCGATTGCCAAAATGGATTCCATCAAGTTTTCATCGTTGCCATCTACGCTAACTTCGTCATCCTGCGAGTACTCCTTGACGTGTCGCGGTGGAAAGGGGGTGTTGAGCCCGCTGCTTGGTTTCATGAGACCTAATCTAAGCCGTACAACGTGAGAAGTCCTCGAATGGAAGCCTAGCTCTATAGAATTAGGTTTTTCGTACAAGGACTTTACTAGCGATCTTACACTTTTAAAGTGTAATAACTAGGACTCTTGAACTACTTACTTTAGATAAGTTGTTTTAAGGTCACGTGGTCGAACCTGGAAGGCTTTCATTTCAGCCTCCGAGGGTAGAGCACTTAACACACACATACATGTATCTGTGGACCATGTTCCCGTTGGCTCGCTTGGCGGATCGTGAATATTCAAGTGACCACAGCCTGCGGCGTGTCTACCTCGACCGTTTCCTCATCCGAAGCCGCCGCAGTCCACTTGAACTCTTCGGACCCAAAGTTAATACGCACTCTAGCTTTGCCGTCCCTGTGGCTGAGGCAGGGATATATTTTACGATAGATGAGACTGGACTTTTTCTCGACTGCGACCTTTCAGCTGTGTCACTGGCAATGCGGCTCGGGAAGCGGGTGGGACGGCCTTACTGATGATATCGCCGTCCAGCGTAAAGAAATATTTCCCTTTGGCGTAGTCGATCCCACAGCCGACCGTGCTCCCGGGTCTATAGGCTTTATACCGCCCCTTTTTCGATCCTGACTGTTCAAAGAGTCCACCGTCGTCGCTGTGATAACCAACGGACAATTTTCTCCAACCCGTGTTGGCAGCCGTCATGTTGGAGAATTCACTGCAGAAGCCGATAGTGACGATGGCGTCATCGTCGGTTCCGCCGGCCTGGATAGCAAGTTCGAAATACGGGGACGGCGAGCCACCCGTCTCTCGAGGCGGGAAAGGGTGGTCTGACCGGAGACAGACGGCTTGGACATTCTCTATTTTGGCGGCTTGAGGTTCAGCAAGATGAGAAGTCGAGGCAGTAGGAAGCACCGGGGGACACAATCACTCACTCTCAAATTCAACCACCAACCCGTTTTCCTCGATGTCCATCCGCTCTGTTGGGGATCCGTAGCTGCTGTCCTCAGCCCAGACCTGTGGAAAAATAACGGCTCCCGGGTGCTGTGTGATACCTCGAACTGGGACTCTGTCCGACTCCTGAATGTAGTCTGTTCGGGGTTGCGCTTGGTGGATGTAGTCGTCCAAAGTCCACCCATCCTCGTCATGAGTATCGCTTGGGACTTTGCTCCTTGCATCAAGCTTCACAAGAGTACCCCACAGGTCCTCGTCATCGCAGTCGATGGCAAGATGGAATAGTCGTAAAACTATGTGCCCTTCGTCGAGGGTAATATGAGGAGATCCGTCATCCCCATTGAGCCGACTGGCGTCCAAGAGACGGCCTTCCTTTTCGATCAGCGGTTTCAGGCAGTCCATTCTGTCTTGCTCGATGAGTTTCCAATATGAACGCGCGAGATCTTGGTAGTCCCAGTCAGCTGCTTTCAAAAGGGTCTCGAGCATGCGGGCGCTGGTAGCGAGGTCTAAGCAGGATAAACCGTCGGCGGTCCTGGCCCGAACATCTACTACGCTACCGTCATCAGGCCGCTGTGTCGCATTATCGCCGTCAGGGCTGGCGCGCCCGTGGTCCAGCATGACGTCCACAGTGCTTTGCGCATCATTCAGGACAGCTAAGTGCAGCGGTGCTTTGCCGCTGTGGCTCAGGAGGTTCGCCTTCGCTCCGTTCTCCAGGAGACACCTTACGACTTCTGGACGATCCCAAGAGCAAGCCATATGAAGGGGGTTCCAACCGTCCGCCTTTTGGTAATTGATGTCTGCTCCTGCCGTAACCAACTTTTGGCAGACGTCAGAGTTATCCGCCGCCGCGTGCAAACTCGACCACGAGTCTCCGTCCCGCCAGTTTACGTCCGCACCGCAACGTTGATCTAGCAGGACCCGGACGACATCGCCTCGGCCATGATACGACGCTTGGAACAGAGGCGTTCTCCCGAATTGCCCCTCATCGTTGACCGCAGCCCCACCGTCGAGGAGGGCCTCGCAGGTCTCGGGAGCGTCCTTCTCACCAACGCATGCGAGTAGAAGCGGTGTCTTTCCCTCTTTGTCAGTCCTCGAGAGGTCCGCCTCCGCTTCCAGGAGAGCCTTGACCGCGTCCACGTTTCCGGAGGCAGCCGCAACGTGCAGAGGTGTCCTGCCGTCGCTTCCAGCCAAGTTGGCACTCAGTTCAAAGCTCAGGAGCTGGTTAACCATATCTGCGTTAGAGCCTCGAGCCGCGATGTGCAGCAAAGAGTCTGAGGGTCCTTGGGTGATATCCAGGGGTTGCGCGGCCAGGGGGTATCTTGTCAACAGGAAATCGACGACTTCTAAAGCCGACCTCTCGACTGCCGTTATAAGATCGCGGCGTTGAAACTCCAAGGGGTAGCGGGAGCTAATATCGCCACTTTCTATGCCGTTGGGGGTGGAGAGAAGCAGAGCTCGCACCATTGGAGCATCCCGACGGTCGACGGCGTACCCCACGGGGTGTTTGTCGTCCTGGTCGAGTGTTGTGAGGCTCGCGCCGTGTTTGAAGACCAAGAGGTGTGCTGCTTGCCGCATCCCAGCTCGGACGGCGAGGTGTAGTGGTGTCTGACGCTGAGCCGAGCGCGACTCGACGTTTGCTCCCCGATGTAGTAGTAGCTCTATGAGACTCTTATCCCCAGCCGATGCGGCCACATGGAGCGGCGTCTGTCGAGACGAGTCGGGGGTGTCCACCACGATGTCCGACGTAGGCGCCCCTCCCCCGGCGCCGTCCCCCGGGACGAGCAGAATCTCCACTACCTCGTGCCTCTTGTGCTGTACGGCTAGGTAAAGGGGAGTCTTTCGGCCTTGGCTGGTGAGATTGACGTCAGCTCCACACCGAAGTAACGAGTGGACGACCTGAATAAACCCCCTGGCCGAGGCCAGGCCCAGCGGCGTGCGGCCGGATGCGGGTTCACCGTCTGGGTGCATGCCGCGTTGTAGGAGGTACTCGACGACCAGGAGCTGTCCGGCGCCAGCTGCCGCTGCCAGGAGGGAGCAGTCGATTGGAGTTTCGCCGGGATACAACGCATCGAGGACGTCGATGTGACCTCGCCCAGCAGCAAGGTCTCCGGGGGCGTTGCCACTCGAGTCTCTATATTTTCTCATCAAGTCACCCCAGCCCTCCAAGAACCCGTTCATCTCCCGGATTAGTAGCTCTAGAACCTCGCGTTGGCCATTCTCGGCTGCGTGGTGTACTGGGAGTCTGCCTTCGTGGTCCGTGACTAGCATCACCCTCCCGAACGTTGAAGGATTGATTCTAGAAAAGATATTTACCAGCTTGGTGAGGACATCGTCGATCATAGACCGGGGTACGATAGAATAGAGCGTCCGCAATTTACTCCGTGAAGGCTCGGGTTCGTGATCCAATAATTCGTTGAACGTCGACGGGAGGTTTAATAGCACTTTCTCACGATTCTTGGCCGTTTCGCACTCTAGTGTCGGCAGTTCACGCATTATAGGGTAAAGAAGCAAGGTAGAATGTCCACCCCATTCCCGCAGAGTCCGCGGCAAGGTGAATCGACCAGGCTCGTCGCCACTGGTGCTCGCGAAAGCCGATTCCCGCGTCGATCTCGGTGACTTCTCAGCTGCACGTTGGAGCAGTCCTCCGATTTCTGACAGCATCACGAAGAGCCGCTCAGTTTGCCGTCGATAGGTCGAGCTGAGGCCCGGGTCCATCTCCGCGGAGCCCTCGACCAGCGCCAGCGCAGCCTCTAGAATGGTCTTGACCGCGTCGATGCTACCGGAGCGCGCGGCGAGGTGCAATAGCGTTAGCCCATCTTGGTCTCCCTTGATGAGCTTAGTAACTGTGCTGCCGGCAAGAAGGTCCTCGAGGAGCTGCGGGCAGCTTTCGATCGCGTAGTGGGCAGGGTACCTTCCTCTCATATCGTCAATCCAGACCCCTTGCCTCTCGGAAAGGTCAATCAAGAGCTTGGCCGCAGCTACGTTGCCGGCTTGCGTCGCCAGGAGCAGGGGTGTGTCCCAGTTCTTGTCTCTATGGTTGTAGATGTCTATGTTACCCTCCACTAGCGGCCCCTGCAGAAGCTCGAGTATTTCGCGTCGCCCGCCAAGAGCGGCCACGTGGAGAGCGGTTCGACCCCTTTTATCGGTATTCCTGCTCGATTGCCGAACGGTCTCCCTTTCAAGGAGCATCAGGACCATGTCCGGGCTTCCCATGAAGGCGGCCAGGTGCAGAGGGCAGTAAGAGTCGATGGTCTTCTCGTCCAGTCCATCAACCATATCTCTCACGGCCTGCACGTCGTCGGAAGCAATGGCGCATTCGAGATAGAGCTTGGAGCGATTTTCGTCGAAGAAAACTATCTGGCGCTCCAAGCCGCCGCGCCTTACTTGCATCTTTGGGAGGCTGCTGCCATCATGAGCGCTGCCATCGTCCTCGACCAGCAGAAACGACACCATGGGCCAAAGGCCAGCGTGGCCAGCCATCTCAGCTGGTTTCAGGCCAAGCACGTCTTCGGTATCGTCGCGGGTGGATTGGCACGCATGGTCTTGCAGGTAGCTCAGGGGCTGCGAGTCGTCGTTACTTGCTGTGTACAGCCGAAACCACCGGTTGGCCGCGGGCGAGCTTCCCAGAAATTTAGCTACCTCTGTGCAGAGGTATTCTCCGGGCTTGACAATCCTCAAAAAGTGAGCCGGCCAGGAGCGGACAGCGTAGTCGACGAAGGCAGTCCCGGCAGCGCGTCGGGCAGGTTGCTGGCCGAGCGCCGTGGAGAGGTAACGCAGGCATCGGAGGACCAGCTCATCATCTCCCAAAAGTTTCAGACCGCTGGTGCCGGAGGCGCCGAGTGCCGCCCTGGCCGTGGGGCTGGCTATGCGGACGTAGCCATTCTCGACACTGAGAAGGCCGGCAAGGTTTCTGTGGATGTCTCTCTCAATATCCAGCGTGATTGCCTCGTCCATTGCCACCGGTTGTCCCTGATTTAGATTGATGGCCACGGCCTCTGCAAGCTCTTGGGCCTGCAGCGGCCGGATCGACATGAAAATCCATGAGAAAACTGCTGTCGTCCAGGACAGCAGCTCTTTATCCATGCCATGCAGGACGGCGGCAATCTAGCCGCAGTAGAACTCGTTTGTCGTCTCGGGGATCGGACCGATTCTTCGGAGAATAGCCCTCGGGGTGCTCAGAGTCAAGCCTCGCAGAAGGTGGTCAAGATAGCGGCCGATCTCGCCAAAGGACCCGGGGATGCTCAGCACTCTGGTTACGATCTCGTTTTGGATGTGTATTCCGCGCGCGCCCCGCAAGAAGCCCGAACTCGCAGATCCAATCTCGGCGAGGATTCGGGCGCACTCCTTGCGAATAAAGTCGGCCTTTTTCTGCTCGTAGTTCTCTGTCAAGTCAAGCCGATGAAGGTTCCTCCCAGCATGGTGCTTGTCATTCTGTAGCCCCGTGCCGCTCACGAGGAGGGTGCAAATGGAAGCGCCCGACCGGCGCGTCTCCCTCGACTCATCCACGAGGCCGGACCACCACTTCCTAGCCACGTCCGGCCAGAGGGGGAACCCATAATCGTGAACAACGATAAGAAAGTCTGCGTCACAAGATGCAAACAGCACTGAAAGCAGGTTCTGGACCGCGCCCTCGGCCCAGGCGTCCCTCTGAAGCAGCTCGTTCATCAGCATCTGCACGGGCCGAGTAAGGAGGCTTGGCTTCTGGGATAGGATGTGGTGCAAGGTCGAGACCATCAAGCTGTAGAAGGCAGTGGGGTGCTCCGCGTCGCTCAACTGCCCGGGGAAATTGTCAATCACGACGAGAGACGCTTGAGCTTGCAGGTGCCGTGACAGCAGCTTGACCACAGCTGACCTTCCCCGGCCGTCAGGCGCCGTGACATACACAATGCCTCCCCGGACCGCTGAGAACTTGCATTGCTGGAACTCTTTATCGTAAACGGCTTTGAGGGTCCCCATTGTATCCACCGCATCCGGGGCCATATTCTCGTAGATGATGCGTGTCGAGGGAGAGAGCGTTTTCAACGCATCAAAATATGCCAGCCTGTGCGGAGGTGGGCTTGGGTCGACACTTCTGGTGTCCCAAGTTGGCGTGAAACACGTCCTGAGAAGTCGCAGGCTGGGAATATCATCCACCTTACAGCTTCCGATCTGGGCCGTCCCGGGCCACTGGACAGCGCGGCGCAGGCTGTTGAGCCAACTTGAGGATTCTTCGACTGACGCCCTCATTGGTGCTGTCGACTCATGAGCGTGATGTGGGAACACATTCATAATGCGGTACTTGGGCTCAAACTTGGAGAAGGAGGTGGACAGCTCCGCAACGCGACGTGCGAGTCGGGATACAGTGCTATACAGGCTGTTCTGGAGCTTCACCGATGGTGTAGTCTTGACGAGGTTGACTAACAAGCCTTCCCATGGTTGATGGCTGGCGGACTCGTGTGGCACGTCGAAAAAAATGAGCGAAGAGATTTGGGAGGCCAGCTGATAGAAAGTCGGCTTCGTGTTAGCTGTCACGACTGCCTGTGATAACGTCCTGTCAGCGCCATTCCATCACCTGAACTTGTGCAGGAGATCTATGTCCCAGGGTCCTGCGGGTACATACCTGCTTTGCGACAATGCCACCAAGTCCGTACCCAGACAAAATTATCTCCTCTTGCTTGGAGGCACTTTTCTGCATCGTTTCAAGAAGGCATCTGGCTTCGGTGAAGATCCAATCCAACGGCAGGGAGATGCCAGTGCCACGTCCGTCTGATTCAGCGTTGACATTCTCGCTGGGGTCCAAAAGCTCGTATGGAACGACAGACGCGTCTGGCACGAGGTGACCGACCATGTCCACCACGGTGCTGAGGGTAGAATCCGGCAGCGTTGTCGGAAAGCCAACCATGAATATCCTAGACCAGACATCCAAGGTTAGACCTTGGAATCGACCGCTAGATCAGGGGGAGTCTGGATGCGAAGAGATATTCGACTGACATACTTGCAAACCGGCCTTGCATCACCTCCCGACGGGATGTTGGAAGGACGCGACATAATGGCCAACGATGCACAGTTCAGCAACGTTTAGCTCGCCTATCTCCAAAGCGTACGTGTGCACATGTGCAGGCAAGCCGGGCGAGAGACAGGAAGGTCGATAGAAAATTGTGTGAAGCAAAGCCGCACATAGCGTCTCGTCCTCTACAGGTTTTGGCTAGGAGGAGGGAGGGTAGTCACGGTGCTGAGAAGCAGAATCCGCAAAAGACTTTTGACCTAAGGACTCAAATCACTCGACTTTCTGCGAGACAAAGATTGCACCTTCCATTCGCGCCATCCGTAAGTTCCGTTCCTGCTCGAGGTACATTGGGTGTTGGTGCATTGTACCTGCCCTCCCTGTCCCGAGACATCCAATATTCCTTATTGAATGGGACCGCTTGCATGGTGCATAAGGTACTCCTGCACCTACTCCTATCCCTCCTAAGGGCCAATTACCTTCCTCAATATTGCATATCCATGTATAACACGCTTACAACATCCACTAATTACTAATTAATACTTTCTAAAATCAACGTCGAGATTACCAAGGTCGATAATTGAACCTTCTCCTCATCCAGGTTTACATTTCCTTCAATAGCCTCATCTATAAATTAAAAAAGTGAGATCGGGATGATACCTAGATAGCTCGAGTTGCCAAGTACTTGACGCGAGGAACTGTGACGATCCCTGCAAGTGCCAAGTTTTCTTTTCCACCACTCCAACCAATGCCAAAATAGATCACGTCTCTTGCATCAAAGACGCTGATCACAAGAAGGACCGCTTGCATACATGTGCGCATTTTCGGGCGGACTCGGGATGAGCAGGCGCAGGATGGGCGGTATGGTTCATCGCCAACAGCAAATCACACACACAACAACAAAGCAGTAAGGGCTGGTAATGGCTGGATTTACGATCGGTCACGCCACCTTTGCATACCATGTGTAACAATATAAATTCGAGTTGGTGAGCCGACTCGGGCGATAATTGGATGCCTGCTCGTGGGCGGTTGAGGACAAGGCGGTCGAGGACGAGGCTGTTAGGCTGCAACCGTGAGAGCGGTTGTACTCAGCAACCCCGCGAGCCCCTCAAGTTTGTCTGCGCTCAGCTCGGTGTCTGCAATCTTTGCCGAAAGATTTCCCCCAATGGCAGTGCTCCCAGTGGGCGGTCGCAAATATTGGATGCCCGGCTTGAACCGGACAGGGTCGTTGGCGGGAGCAAAGGGCGTGACGTCCCGGACGGTCCGGGTGGCTTTGTGCAGGAAATCGGCCTTGCCCGTCATCTTCACCTTTGCCGTGAAGACATCTGTGTCGTTCTTGCGCTCCAGCAACACCGCTGCCCGAAACTCTGCCACGACGCTGGTTGCCGCCGCATCGTCTTCGGATAGCGTCAGGAGAACGGCGTTTGACGGCCCATGTTCCCGGACAGAGAAGTCTAAGAAGATGGAGCCAGTTAATTTCGAACTGCGCTTCCGGCTGAACAACTTTTTCTTCTCCCAGGAGCGGACAAAGTGCGCCCCAACCGTGACGACTGGCGCGCCGGCCGGTATATCGACATTACCCCCGACCTCGCCCGCTGCCGTGTCTTCAACCTGCACTGCAGTGGCTTCGCCAAGGGTGAAGTCGCCATTTGGCCAAAGCGCTACCACTTTGGGATCGTAGTCGGCGCCGCGTTCTTTCTCGTCCTCGAAAACGACGGTAATGGTCGCGCTCTTGAACCGCCGGTTGCCATGGAGGCCGTGAAACCGGAAACCAAACACCACCAGCGTGGCTTGGGGGCCCGACTCTGCGGCGCGGCCGTGGATGACGCGGTCCACGCGCGCCTGCAAGAGTAGACCGAGGCACAAATCGTCAAGAATGTCAGGTCTCTGCACCTCATCAGGCCCCGAGTTCTTCTGATGCATGCCGCGTTGCTCTGTCACCGTAGTGAGCTGGATTGGCGTGAATGCAAACGGATCATTCTCCTCGTTACCACTGCCCAGGACAACGGTAGGAGCAGCTGTGGCGCCGAAACTCGCTGAGGGAGCAGCCATGGCGCAGTATCAGTTGACGATAAGATGATGAAGGGCTTACCTTATGATGAGGCGAGGCAAGATGCTGGAATGTTGCATAGCAAGGACCCGATAGACAAGATCTGGCGCTGAAGTGCACCTATTTATCGTTTCTTCGGCCCCATCTTCAATAGCCAATCGAGCAAAGTATGTTTCTGTCGGGTGCCCAAGATCGGAAAGAGGAACTGTACATGTATCTAGACAGTACCAGTACCTGAGGGCCTGGGTACCTACCTAAGGTACCTACCTACCTTACCGACTGAGGATCGAATGAGGTAGGTAGGTAAGGTAAGGTATTATTAAACATGCACCACCCAATCGGTGCTGGCATCTGACCTCCGCACCTGCACCTTCCACATAGAGGTGAGGCAACAATAAGGCCACTGCTGGATTCGATAAAGGATCAAGACAGAGGGAATTTCCCAGCCTGATCGCTAGTGTTTGGGCCCCGGGTTCACTACGTCAAAAATCAAGACATCTCAAACCAAGGGAGATTATCGCCTCACGCTACACCAGACGTACACCCAGCAATCATGACTCAGCCGAACACAAAGGCCTTCCGGGCGAATCAACCAGCAACGCCAACGAACGGTCTGCCGCCCAAGGGTTTGGAAAAACAACGGAAGAAGTCACGCGGCGGATTGCCTCCAGGGAAAGAAGATCACAATCCTTACTCCGACGACGGACTCGAGCAGCGGAACTCCCGGAAAAAGAGGACGCAAATATATCACGATCAGATCCTTGACAGGTGGTCGAATGGGGGTGAAGAGCAGCCGACTGTCGAGAATGAACGCAACTGGCCCCAGTCGCTTTTCGAGACGACCGGCAGTAATAACAAGACCAACTTCTTCCATAACCTCTTGGTCACACTGACTGGCGAGATTCCCCACGATGCAAAAGGCGAACTTGCGAGTCTCGTACTCGAGAGACCCGATCTGCTTGCTTCGGAAAACGAATGGAACGTCTTGCCAATCATCAAGGCGGCAAAGACGCTGCCCGACCTGGTTTTCCTCATCTTTAATATCGTCGTCCCAGAAACCACGCGTAAGATTCTCGAGGCGCACGGCGCCAATCCAAGCCCCTGTGAGGTTTGCCCATTATGGGACGTCTCTCTAGCGCTGATGAATTTCCGCCCTCTGAGAGAGGCAGCTCCCAACAAGGATGATGAGGTCTCTGAAGTCACGGCCGTCGCCGTACACAACATCACTACCCCGGAAGCCCAGGACGACGTACAGGCCTCGGGCAGACCACGGGCGTGCCTTCACACTAAAATCAATGTTGAAACGTTGCTAGACCGGGACAAGGAGCTGCGGCGCTCCTTAAAAGGAGTGCTTGACATTCCCAAACTGGCATGTGAGGTCTTGGAATCGCTCCTTGATGAGAATAGGTTCGACACTGAACAGGAGAATGCGCAGGCGATCAAGCTCCAGAGCTTCCGGAATATTTTGGAACTTTCTCCTAACGACGCCTTTACCACAGCTACTAATTCAGATGGCTACAACTTGTTGCAGTTGGCAGTGGGTCTATTCGACAAAACTTCGATCGACTATGACCTGCAATACAATGTCATCGAGGCGCTGGTGCAGCGTTCTCCGGCATCCATATTCTTTGAGTACGGGACCCATGATGGGGAGAAGAAGAATGTCTACTGTCGCTTAGGAGAGCTGAGGAAATCAGCAGACCGACAGCGGGTCGACGACGTACGGAATCTCATCAAGGTCGAATGCATCCGCTACAGTGGGGAGGGTTTGGATCCCATCAGCCCAGATAAGCTTAAGGCTATGAAGAGGAGCTTGCTTTATGGCCATGGTGAAACCGGTAGGCGCAACACCAACCCACTTAGCAACGACTAGTGGGCGCGAGATCGTGACCAGGTGCTTGGCTAACGCAGTGTCTTGGGCAGAGAAAAAGCTCTTTCTTGACCTGACGGGAGAGTCCGCAATCATTGATGAGGTCTACGTCAAGATGGTAACGAGCAAATCTGGCATGCAACTGGAGACAGTCCTGGAGTTTGTGCGTCTCCCCAACTGGAAGCCCAACGGAGCCGAACTCTACCGGTCCAAGAGGGAACAGCGTCCGGAACCAGACACGTTAGGCGCGTTCCCCGACCCGTACGTCGGAATTTTTGACTGGTTGTGGGATGAGTGCAAGGTGCGCAAGATCATGACACTCGAGATCGACGACAGCGGCCCAGAGCCGCACACCGACGCGGCCATCCGAGCGGCCCTCCAAGGTCCCCAACTGGAGCGGGATTTCGGAGTTGAGGTTTGGAAGTGGCAGAAGTTTGACATGCATGTTGGAACCATTGTTGCGGCAGTCCCACGAGCCCGCGAGGTCCACCTCTTTTCTTATGGAAATATAGCCGTACTTCAAGGCTGGAGCTGCCGGTCTGGCTTGGCCAAGCTGACCGAGTTGGAGAAGCTCGTCGTTAATATCTACTCAAAGGTTGGTAATCCTCGCCACAGCTGTGACCCAGGAAGCATATGCAAAGCTGTTTGCATCAGCGGTTGTACTGCCCTGTACCACTAACTCTAAGGCGCTACTAGAACCCAAGGGACAAGGATGATTGTGTCAAGTATGAAACGACTTTCAAGACAAGGCTAACCAAGCATTGCCTCCGCCTCAAGGAAAGCGACATCCAGGTAATGTATCACGGCCAAGGCGGTGCGGATGGGTCTGAAACATTCCTCACCGTTGCGGCGACAGCCGGCCCAGGACCCACCTTATCCGCTAGGCCGAAGCGGGAAGAATGGATCGAGGAGCTCAAGGCTTACAAGCAGTTCATCACGAACTTGGGCAATGCGGCTTCGATAGAGGGCGGCAAGCCAGCGCCCAAGGCCAAGGTTGCCATCTTGGATGACGGCGCCAGGCTGGCGGACCTCAACGGGGTGCAGAGCGGATGGTCGTTCCGCGCCGACGGCCAAGAGTACTTCGTCGGACCCTCCCCGCACGGCACCGAGATGGCTGTCTGCGTGCGCGATATATGCTCTGTGGCTGAGCTGTACATCGCCCGCCTCGACGACTCGCATGTATCGGAGAAGAGCCACGCGTTCACGATTTCGTCCTGCGTCAAGGCGCTCAGATGGGCACTGGACCTGGGTGCCGATGTCATCTCCATGAGCTGGACCTATGAGATGCGCCACGACAACAAGGACCCGGACAAGACCGAGTTTGAGAAGCTCGTCAAGGAGGCGGTGGATAGCCACAAGGCGGTTCTGTTCGGCTCCCTTCCCGACCTGGGCCCCAACAAGGATGCCTCCAGCCGCTCACCAGTGGGGCTAAACAACGTCATCAAGATCAGCTCGGCGACGAGGGCCGGCCATGTCGTCGACGACAACATCCACCAGTTCTCCGAGTTCTTACTCCCTGGCCACGACATCGAGAGTTCGCGCCGCGAGCTAGTGCGGGGCAGCTCCTTCGCTACAGCTTACGCCGCCGGGCTGGCGGCACTGGTCTTGTACTCGTTCAGGGTCTTAGATGCCTTCACTTACGACGACGTTGACGATCTCGCCCGAAAGGCGCTCCGGGTGGCGAAAAGCCCAGAAGGGATGAAAGGCATTTTTGAACGTCTAGCGCCCGAGCCGGGGAGGGAGGCCGGTGGTATCAACAGTAACATTGGCCGCTTTGTCCGGCCCTCTAGTGTTCTGTACGGCCCGGACACCTTGAACATGAGTGAGGAGGGCAAAGTAGCCCGTCTCAGGAATATCGTAAACAACCTTGTACCGGACAGCTTGATAAAACGTGTCTTCCCGGGAGGCGTCCCGGAAGACTAAGTGGACCGGCTTAGCTTACGTCTGGCATTGTTAAACCCAGAAAGAGAGAAAAGAAAACATCGTTTAAAGACGCGATGCCCAGCGTCTCGAAGCTTACATCTCGGATAGACAAGGACGGTTTGGAATTATGTATAAACATTGAAATTGCTTAGGGCAACTTTTGTGTCATTTGTGATTAGTCAGCAGGCTCCGCCTCAGCTACACCTTGACGTCACCTCCACACCTGTAGCTAGCTAGACCTCTCTGTCAGATTAGAAGTCTAATTCGACCTCGAGTCGGGGCAAGCGTCAGGAACACTAACGGTTCGCTATCTCAACTTCTAACTAGCCGGCTGATTTACAATTAAAACCTCTCTTTTTTAACCAATATAGAAAATTAATACATAATTAATCAACCCTTAGTTACTCCTTAAAACTACGGTTCGAACTAGTAACCCTGTGGTACGGATACTAACACGCGCTTAGGTAACACCCTTTGCGCATCTAAAGTCTCGACCTTAGCAAATTTGCCATTAGTGAGTACTAAGGAACCACCATATTGTGGATCAACTATGAGACTGTCATCTTAAGGATCCGTGACCACGAATCGCAAGTTCAAGTTTACAGACTTGGGGTCTGCATCGAGTTTGCAGCCATCATTTCCGCACCATACCGCCACCTCCGTAATCCTCTTGGGGCCAAGAATTGCCTTGTGCTGAATCAGAAATAAGGCAGGGCCGGAGCCATGGGTGCTCCCGAGGATCGCAAGTCCCTGATCCGTGTCCATGGAAAAAATAGCCCGTTGGTCCCAGCCCGGAACAGAGCTATAACCGGCGTTCATCAGAGCCTTGACGATCAGATCGACGCTGGGCTGGTATGTGATTTTGGATCTGAAGATGATGTTGATGTGGCTGGGATGGACTTTCCTTGCTACGCAAGCGTCGAGCCACTGGAAGTATACAATATCTGACAGCTGCTCAAGGTCTGGTACGTTGCCTATCTTGTTCGTGGCCACTTCGTAGCGAGGGCTGAAGTTTACGTCAAAGATGATTGCGCCGGATTCTGGGTTGAGCACATTCATGTATGAAGCCATTGAGGGCTGTCAAAGGAGGAAACGTCAGCACGCACTCATCAGTTGAAATTAATGTTAAAGAGAATCAAGGAAAGGGGCACTTACATGTCCAACTGAAACCCTATCCCGGAGGTAGAAGAATTTTTCGTGACGGAAGTTGGACAAGCCGTTATTTCCGGGATTTACAGGGTAGTCCGAGTCCTCGAAGGCTTTATCAAGGAGGTCACCGAAGCCAGGCGAGCTGTCGGGTTCGTTGACTGCATTGGATTCTCCCTCGTTTTCGCCTTCTTCGTCGTTGTCGAACCAGTCATCGTAGTCGACAGTTGTAAACGGGGCCCATTTCAGACTGCGAACCCATCCCAACGCTCGACGTATCTGGTGTCCTGCCAAGGGCTAGCAACAGCGTACCCGCTGTTCTTGAGAGTTGCCTCTATATCGCTCAAGGGCAAGAGCTCCTTGAGGTAACCGCCCTTCTTAACGCGACCGTTGTAGTCTTCGGAAAATCTGGGGAACTGCCCTACCATTCTCTTCGCCAGCGCTTCATGGGACAAGCCGAAAGCATCGCTATCGATTTCAGCTTCGGCTGGGTAGGGGTACGCCCCGACGAGGGCAATTTGAACAGCCAGCCATGAGGCCAGTAGGCGAACGCTCAGCAGCCCCAAGGAGTCAAGAGAAATGACCATTGTGAGTCGAAATTATTATTCACTTGTCGAGGCAGTGAAGGGGAACGGAGGTGGATCCGGGGGATGCGATGGAAGATGAATGCGAGCTTTCCCACGTATGTCCTAAGTGTGGTGGTTGCGAAGGCCATTGTGAGAGTGGAGTCTATCGGGAGACCCGGGCCAGAATATGAAATGGAGATGCCGTCTTACATTTGTTCTCCATAGATCCGGCGAGATGTGAAGTCCTTCATATCGCATAATACATGATGATTTGAACTCATAGTCTCTCGGGCGCGCCGCGAGAGGTAAGTCTGATGGAACAGTTTATTATTTGATGATCCACTATTCCAAGTTTAGAAAGAGAGAGAGTCAGCACCTGTTGATGCTCTTATTCGGGCTTGGGTAGATTAGCTCGTCGGTGCAATCACCAACGCACCGGATTACCTCACCAACGTTCGTTGTGGTGGCCGGCTGCAGTCACCTCACCTTACCTCCCCCCGTCGGATCTCGGCCTCCCCCCCACGCCCGTGCACTGCAATCCACCACAATAATGAAACTATGCCAGGATCATATAACTAGCTTAATTTTGATATCAATAATTCAAAATAAATGACGGCTAGGGTATCCGTAAGAAGTAAGGACTAACAGTTAGATCAAAGCTAGATTGATAAGGGATTCAAAATATATATATTAAGATTCAGTAAAGACGTTTAAAAATGAGAGGGGAGCATGTCTACTTCAAAATACAAACATGACACGGATCTGAATCTATCACGGATCGCTCTAGTAGGCCTAGTATGCATGGTTGAGGGTAAGTGTAAACCTTGGAGCCCGGTGATGCCGCCTAATCAAACTTGAGAGGATGACTGAGTTCGAGGCGTTTCAGGCAAGATGGCAGAATTTCTCGCAACGCGCCATTGCCTTCAACTCAACAGTGTTATCAGCACATAAGTATGTACTCGCCTCGAGATGAGTTTTCGACACCGTTTCCTTGGCGCCAGCGTTTTTGACCGGACTCACCTCACGCCTACAAGGGCAACATGTTTAAGTCGTCTGCAAGATCTGCAGGGACCGGGATCTCAACAGGCCTGTCAGTTCGGCGGATTCATCCGGTGCTGCGGGCATTGGTCACCGCTATCGGCAGATAAATCAAGTGATTTATCAACGGGCGCGGCCTGGACCAGACTATGAGAGCCGCGCGGCATCTTTGGAAGGACAATTTGACTGCACCTGGAACCAAGCCGCATCATATCACTTGCTTCAACCAATCCAATACTTCACGATGGCGCAAAGACAAGTTGACTGGATTGGGCATGGCTCAATGGGAACTGGCATGTCAACGAACCTACAGAAGTTTCTCTCTTCATCTGCAGCGCCCAACCTGGCTTACACCTAGCGGACATGGACATCATCGCGCGGCGAATCACTAAAGGAACTGGGCGCCATTCCGGTTGAGACTGTTTGAGAGGTGACCAAAAAGTATGGGATCATCCCCTCTTGCGTTAGTGAACTCTCTCGCCCCAACCACAACATTACAGTTCTTAATCTAAAGTTCCGCAACGGTGAGCGACGATGCCGCGTTTCGAGAAACTACGAACGAAATCATTAAGTTTAGAGATATCACAAATAAGATCTACGTCAACTGTTCAACAGCCCACCCCAATAATTCCGCTGCTGTTTCGAAACAGCTCACCGAGGTCGGTGACCAATTTGTTGCCGGTTAGTTCAATTCCAATCGACGAACAACCATACTCGGCCTGACTCTGGACAGCTCCCCTCTTCGGCGCCGCACCACTAGCGGCGGCCGGCAAGCTCATTTTCGTCACTGCCGGACACCCAAATCCGCAACGTCAGCCATTTTTCTATTTCTTGATGGCAGAATGGGACGCTCTGTTATTCTAAAGATGTGACCAAGTCAAACCTGCTCAGTATTGCCAGAACCATCGTCGTGGTATCCTTCATGGAGTTTCTCTCCGAAGCCCTCGCCTTTGCCAAGAAGACCGGTCTCGGGTGACCGGTGCTAGAGAACATGATCTCGGACATGCTTGGGCCCGTTCTCGAAACTTATAGCTAGCGCATCATGGTTCCTACGCTCCGCCACCCGATGCCAAGACTGGAGTCGACGTGGCGCTTGCGAATTTGAGGCATGTCCTCATATGTGCCAAGGATACTATTACAAGATCACAGACAATTGAAGCTGCGTTAATTCTTAGGGAAAAGGCACGGGAGTATGAGGCAGTTCGGCCTTTGGACAGTAGCTCAACGTAAGGTATGCTGCAGTACGTCTAGAGGCTGGGCTCGACTTTTACTCTGATGTCTGCTGGGAAAGAGACGCAAAGAAGTAATCGCAAATGCGTGTTCGAATAACATTACCATTGAAAAATCCAACTCGTCTTGTTACAATGTTGTAACTTCCTACTTATGTGCCACTTTGATCATTATCTCTCAAGTTGTGTCGGCGATATCACTGTCGACATCACCGTCGCCTTCGTTACAATAAAGCTAGCAAACCAAATTAAGTGAGAAGAAAGGACACGCAAGAACACACTTAGTTGACCCTATAATTACCCCGAAAGTTTCTCTCGCCAGAAGAAACAGATCAATAGGGCGGCCACGCCACTCAGAGCCAAAAACAACATTTCCCACCACCTGCGATATCCGACCGAGGAGCAGATAAAATAAATGCGTCGAGGGGGAATCGAACCCCCGGCTCCCCGACGCTGCTTGATGGCAACGGAGAATTTTACCACTAAACCATCGACGCTGTCAAAGCTGGTGATGCTTCTTGTGGATTGGGATCCTGTGTCTGGATGCTAGTTTATGGAGCAACTGGGGATCTTGGTGGATTATAGTGGAGGTAGACTATGGGCCGTAGTGAAGCGCTAACAAATTCCGTTTTCTCGGAGGTGAAAATAAGCTCCAGTAACAAGGTAAGCCTCCCTCAAACCAGAAATTCTATTCATTTTTAAGTTGCAACCCCGAGAGGCTGAGGTACATACTCCCGGTGCAGTGAACCTTGATCTGCCCCCAATCCTTCCCACCTGGACCGGGACTGATTAAAGTCTAATCTCATGTATCTACGCTTTCTTGTATGTAAGTATTGTGACATTGCGAATGGAAATCTTCTAGTCCAATGGTTTGTGAATGCCCAGTCTCTGGAGCAAGGGACTGTCGAGAGGGTGAAGCCGTTGATTGTCTAATGGCCTCGCAAAGTGAATGATCCCCAATCCCTTCACCCTTTCCTCCTCTAGTGGCGGCTTGAAGACTCAATGCACTATGACTCGAAAGGGTCCACCTGTCAGTGCTTCACCGACATTGACAATGAGGGCCCCTGGAACGTAGCGCACTCACTTCCAGTCGCTTGATGGTAGTCATATCTGCAACGCTGATACGAGTTGAGAAAAGAGGAGTTTGCAGCAACCTAGATCGGATTGTCCTCCCAGCTATGAGTCTCGGTATTGTGTTTCGCTGTTTGCAGGGCGTGGGCTACATAGGAGGTAGCGTAGGTTATTCCGAGCGTGGTTGAGTACCTGAGGCGTGTATGGAAAGTAGACACTCTTCAGACACCTTGAGTGTAATTGTTACGAGTGCCAAAGGCTTCGACAGGAGATCGGGACGAAAGTGACTCATAATCTCGTCGACCTGTACAAGATGCGGCTGCAGAAATCTTGGGTATGTATAGTGGTGGGGATGGTAATCCGTTTGGATGTTGTAATGATCCAAGGCCTTATGGAAACTCTCCTTGTGCTTCTGATTCCTCGAGGGATGTTCCAGCGGAACGACTTAGCTCTCGCTAGGCGGTTGTGTCAAGTCTTTGCTCGGAAGCCATGATGAGGGATGTCCAACAAGACGACATAATCTGCCAGGCTGCAATGTTGTATTGAAAAGAAATTTCTGGGCACGGGAACCTGCACCAGTCCTCGGCAAAGAGGCTGAAAATCGAGGACTGGAGAGTCACGGAAGTCGATATTACCAAATATTGTGGCGTCATCATGTACAACGACGGAATGATTCCGCCGACTCTATTCAATTTCAATCTATAATATGATCTTCCATTCGACGGATACCGATTATTCTTGAACGCACATGCAGTCTAGTTGTCGATAAAAGTCCGATTACAGTCGCAGGCTACAGTAGACGTGTACCTGGGAATTTTGCTACACAAAACTCACTCGTACTCATGATAATATCCGAATATTAATGAGGTTCCCAATATCCGAGGCTGCTTGGAATTCAAGGGCAAATATGTTTTCTTCGCGACGTCCTGATACCCATTCAGAAGACCTGACCTAGGTACACATCATGCAAGGTACTTCGCATGCGTTGAGTTGTCAATACTCTCCCTATTTCTTCAATTTTTTTAGTTGTATTATTTTCGGCACCGCTTTGCAGAAAACATTGAATTCAGCAAAGCAAAATCCAACTCTTATGAAAGTGCAATGCTGCATCTTTTGACTCCCGTGGCTGGACCACATGGAGATACAGTACTTGCTAACGTTACTTTATAAGTTAGTCATGACCGCAGCGACCTGCATCAGAACAATAGGCAATAATTTGTGCGGCAAGGATCAACGACTCAGCCACGTGCGGGCCAACGACAGAGCGGCAGTAAGTCAACGCGACTAAAACTAAGCGAATCCGATGAGACCCCTGGCGCAAACCGCATCAGTAGGTGATGGCGTGGGCCGGAAGCGCTTTGCGTTGACGTATGTGGCTCATCTGAAATTCGCCGTCCCGCCGCCATCCTCCATCATCCCACCCGGCCGTCCCTCGTCCTCGCCGGCGGTCGTCCGCTTCACCGCCGTTGGGCCGACGGGTTTGTCACCGTTAGCGAGTGCGAAGAGCAGCATTCGTCATCTAGCCCCCCCAAACTTCCCCAAATTCCCCATCGTCCCATGTCCCAGCTCATCGGCGACAAGGTTGTCCCTCCTCTTCGCTTGGTGTACTTAAGTTTCCGTTCCGCGTGGCTTACACTAGTATTGCTCTGTGTCTGCTGTGTGTCCCCTTGTAAGGACGCTCCGCTCTTGGATCCTGGGCTAACCCATTCTCGTATGTGAGCACAGTCCTCGACCTGGGGCCTCCATCGACTGCTATCGCCAAACACACGTGTCCACCTCGCATGTTGTCCGATCTAATCATCTAGCGCTCCTGCGCTTTCGCTTCTTTTTTCCCTCCAAATCCATGTGATCCACGTAGCCGGGACTCGGGCTTGAAACTTCAATTCCTCCTTCCCGGTTCAGTTTTCCGCCAAACAGCAATAATTCAACAAGGGTCAAGTGATTCACTCAGGCACGTCTGACATGGGCTTGCCAACGGCTTTATTGGAAGGAGGGAAAAGGCGCTAATGAGCCTTTTCAGCTTCCTTTTTCACTGACGTATAGATATAAAGCAAGGGACTAGCCAGTTCCTTCCTTCTCTTTATCCTCATTTGAATCGCAGAGTTCCACAACGCCATCATCACACCCACGCACCTCACATTCACACTCATATTCAACCTCATACTCACCCTCATACTCGCATCAAACCCATATTCGCAGAGCACCTTTGAATACACTTTCCAACGCTCAAAATATCCGTGCTCACAATGGAGAATACTGCTACGGAGGACAAGGCCGCCGACCGGTTCAATGGCATCTTCAAGCCGACCGAGTCTCCTCTATGGAACAAGTCGTACAACGTTCTTCCTGTGAGTTCTTCCTTATCACATCGCACCCGAGTGTTACGTCGCACCAAAGCAAATATTGATGGCTTGTTCTTTTTCAGCTGCTCATCAAGGACGGCTTCAACCTCACTACCCTCTTCACTATTGGCGCCTTGATGCAGTCCATCCTCTTCCTCATCCTGCCCGCCAAGTACGCTCTCATCCCAGCTTCGGCCCTGGGCCTCAGCTCCATCGTCTCGACCATCATGGAGACCCGCTCTGAGAAGTCCAACCCCTACATGAAGGGCGTCGTCCGGGGTCGCACCAGCGCCCAGTTCCCCAACCCAGCCACCGGCGCCATCCCAGCTGTCGCCGCCTCCCAGTCCCTCGTCGTCTTTCACCTTGGCGTCCGCTTCAACCACCCCATGGGCCTTCTCTGCCCCGGCGGCCGCGAGATCGGCGACTTCTTCCAAGAGATGAACAAGGACCTCGCCCAGCGCGCTTCCGAGTACGGCCTCTACCACGTCTCCAACTGGCTGGGCACCGACGGCCCGCGCAACAACTCCCTGCTCAACATCTACTACTTCCGCGACGTCGAGGGCCTCAACAAATTCGCCCACGACCCCATTCACCGCAAGGGCTGGGACTGGTACAACAGCTTCAAGCAGCAGCACAGCCACATTGGCATCTACCACGAGAACTTTGTCACCAACGCGGGACAGTACGAGACCATCTACGGCAACATGAAGCCTCTGCTCCTTGGTGCCGCCAGCGTTGAGTGTCAGAACGAGGAGTCAGGGGCTAAGGTCTGGGTCAACACGCTCGTCGACGCCAACGTTGGCCCCCTTCGCGGTATGATGCGCCGCATGGGCAAGAAAGAAACCCCTCTCGCACACTATGCGTAGATCTTCTCTTTTTTCCCCCCCTTCCTCTGACCCAAGGCGGATTATGGAACCAGTTTTCCGACGCCTGCTTGTCTGAATAAGGGTTGGCATTGGGTGGTGTTTGGCGTTGGGCGGGCTGTGGCCTAGGTTCCATGTATTGAATACGAGGCTGGTCGCCTCATTATCGGGATTGTTTTATTTGAGACGGCGTGTCTCGTCGTGACCTCGGAAGGCCACGTTTCTTTCGGTGTGGTTCGAATGATACACTGGCAAAAGTCCACATAGCATAGCTGCAGAATCAGAATAGATTCAAAGTACACATTTCATCACTAGACGCGTTCTCGTGTCTTGCAAGTAATCCCTCTTGTGCTCCCAAACTGGCGTTGATGAATGTTCTTTCCGCCACCAGCTTGAAGTAACCCACCTGGCAGATAATGAAGGAGCGAAGTTTAGGAACAGGCCATCCCATGCAGCCACGCTGACACCTTTGACTCGACCATCGCTTAACATTTCCTCGACTTCCCGGGATATGATGCTCCTAAGAAGGCGACCTTGGAGCTGCGGGGGGGCATTCTTGAACTATTTTATCTTGACCCCATCATATTGACCCTTCCAAACAGTGCTTGATGCTCCTGACAAGAGCCACCCTTCAAACGCTTTCCTCTCAGCATATCTTCCCGTCAAAGCTGCCTTCTTGGCCGACCCGCCAACAATCGAAGCCCAACTTCACGTCAGGGCACCCCACGTCGCCTGGCGCGAGTGGTTTGCTCTCTCACCTGACGCAGAACACTGAACAAGCTCACAGCAGGTCTTTGATCAGCCGGTTTTACCATGATTCCGCAACATAGCCCTCATTCACCGCCTCCTCAATGGCTTTTGCCAAAGCCTGTACCGCAATGAGCTTGTCCTCGCCTTTGGTAAGGTGCTGCGCCGTGTACGTACGTCATGATGACTTTTTCCCAAGGAAGGTACGCCTCCTCGAGAATCATTGGGTATTTCTACTGTTTTGGGATGGTTTTCAGATGCTTTGATAGTATTTGAGGAAGGCACGCGGATCGCGGTTGCTTTAAGGTCTGCCAAAAGACTCTATGCAGTCGTTCAAATGCTCAAAATGTCCTATCCGATAGTCTATGCCGCACTGCCAAAACAGCTGGTTGCGTGAGAAGCGAGATGCCCGTGGTAAGAAGAGTCGCCCCTGTAGCACCCAGAGGCATGTGTTTAAGAGTGCCTCCTCGACCCCTCGCTGCCAGCTTTGCTGTTCAGTAGGCAGGAGTCTCCAAGCTCTACGACATGCGACCGTTCCAGGTCGTTCGGTTACACTGCGGTAGTGCTTTCAATGGGTTGAGTGAAGAAGATGCAAAGACGCTGTGAACTATCGGATCAGGAATGACATAAACTCCATCTCCCCACCAGAGGCGGCCGTGGCGGCAATATTGATGACGCCTTTGCGATACACTTCGACTATGGTAATGGACTCTTTTCGCCAGTTGTCAACCGACTCTCATGATGCCTGCAATATCCCTGTAGGCTACTTACTCACGAACAATGAGTCACGTAGCGAGTCAATCCAGAGAAAACGCAGCCCAAGTCTCCTGAGGATAGATGGTGTCTCGGAAGTTCTTGGGCAGTGTTCTCACTTGGATGCCACATCGGAAGGACTCCATATTGGTTTGTTTCAACGTCAAGATCTGGAACTTGCCCCAACAGTGGCTGAGAGTAGCATACTTCTCATGGGTGAGAATATAAGTAGATAAACTCACCTCGCTGTTATCGGTTTCTCAAGGTCGAGCAGTCATGTCAAAATGAATCCACGCGTGCCTTTTCTACAGTATTTTTAATGATTCGTAATACAGTCATCCAGCCACGTTCTCGTCATGATCAAATCCCTGTCTTGCGGGGTCACGTCGTCTTCAACCAGGCATAGAAACTCATGTTCTCCACCTGCTTGATGTTACTGACTCTGCCTCTACTCAAATCGAGCCTAACCTTGATTCTTCACCACACAACAGCCAGTGCCTGTTCTACAGACTCTAATGACAACAATTCGTGAGATCCCGTTCGCTCAAGGCACAGATACAGCGCAGTTTGTGGTAATCCTTCCCATATAGATGGCGAGAAGATAAAGTAGCCACCTAGCATACTCGTTGCCACGTGAGCCTGCAAATACAATGACGCTATACCGGGTTTACTGACAGGTATGAGTCAGCCCGTAGCGACGCCATCTTGAACCGACGCCGCTGCCGCGGCTGCCGCGTGGTAGGTGAGAACACGGCTTGAAAAATGGCCCGAAAGCCTGTTCGGAATGTCATTCGGCTTCTTTACCCCGTTCACTGCGAAGTCCTGGCAGCTTTGACAAAGCATTTCGATAGCACATGTGTCCCACATGCGACTTGGTTTGGTGCAGCGCCGAGACTCAAGAAAGATTGGCGGGGTCTTGCGAACAAGGTATAATGAGCTAGAGCGAACTTGGCTAGATCCGGCGTGATCTCTTTCCGAGGTGGTGTCTGGAGACATGTTGTTGGTGATGGTCAGCTTACGACTTCGACTCCCTCCGGCGGCCGGGTCTGCGTGCCCTTGAGCCTGTCTGCCCTCATGATCTCATTACTGGCTATCATTACCGTATGGCTTTACTTTGGAGATGGCACTGCAAGTATCAGAAAAACTTGACGCTTACGATGTTTTGGAGACACTGCTTGACTTATTTCTATTTGACGGATCTGTTGGGAATTAGAATGGCGCCCTTCGGTGTTATAACGCCGCCATCACCTTCGTTTCAAATTCAATTGAAGTCCTTCGGGCATTTGATGTCGCGGCCACAGTCACTTGTTCTATAACACCACGTACGACTGCCAAGATCCACTAGTGACTGGAAGACTATTGATCATTGACTATCTCCGAATCGGCGAGAAACCTCAATTCCATACCGTCAAGAACAATGATCAAATGTTGTGCTCCGTGCAATGTAACCCAAGCAGAGAGTGCCAACAAAAACCTCGAGAAGAACCGACAAGAAATATCCCAAGTTCATAGACATCACCCCTAGCATTCTGTAGATATCAGCACCGGTGAGACTATTCCATGCATCTGCGAGGATTGGCACTCACGGGAGGTACCCTAGAAATGCGATGGCAGCCTCATAGGCAGCATGAGCAACTCTGACAAGAACTGTCTCTGGCGTAGGAGCAAAAAAGGTTTCTTCATGCCCATAATCCTCGCCATTGCTCAAGCGGCTTTTTCCATGCTCGCGTTCCGAGACTGCCGCTTCCAACAAGGGTTTGAAGGCGATCAAAGTACGGAGAATTAGGGTAAAGAGGACGAGAGCGAGACAAGTAGCGGTGTACTGCCCTGAAGTCCGCGGTGTCCACGCTTCAGAAAGAAAAGCTGTTCCCGTCTTGGTATGGAAGATAACTGGCATGGTCTCAGTACCATGAGAACGGGATTGGGTGTCGGACGTGTCCATCGCGAGGTTCCCTTGGAACGAGTCGAATCGGGCTTCACAGATGAGCGAGTCGCGCCTGCTTTCAATGCGGAAACAAGCGCTTTTTCTAGAATTTTAGGTGTTCAAGTGAGCGCATTAGAACCTCATGTTTGTCTTTGGCTGCTTGAGTCGGAAGCAAGGATGTGAGTTATGCATAGCGTCTCATCATCTCGCTCAGGATCCTGAAAGGGAGGCTCCGTAAGCCACATCCTATTAGGCATACCGGAAGGGGTCAGCTGCCTAGAACAACGCAAGTGCTTCCAGTGTGGAAATTCCAATTCGTGTCCTCGGCAAATTAGAGAAGAGAGAAATGGGCGTTCAAGGTGCGGCAATGCTAGCTTGAGGTTGCGGGGGATCAGGCAGTTTGAGAAGGTTTCTAGGATGAATTTTTTGGCTTCCGTGTTCAGTCCTTATTTCTTATTGCACTGCTGAATAACTTTAGAATCACTTTAGCTGCCAGTGAGCAAGATCTTCAAGATTAATCATTAATCTGATTCATTTGAATATGTGTTATAAGTAGCATGTCTCCAGTTCCTTCTTCCTGTTAGTTCAGGTGCCTGTTTCGACTACCCCTAGCGACGAGCGTTTATTCAAGAGCAAAACAGCGCTCGGAACTCGAAGCCTCATTGCCCCACCAGTTGGGCATGGTGACAATCTTCCCAGCACCAAAAAATAGGAACGTCAGCAGCATGTTGAAGTTGAATCCGGCATCGAAAGCAGCAGCCAAGATGTAGTTCCACCTCGCCCAGAGGTCATACCGGTAGCGATACGCCCAGAACATGACTACGAAACCACCAATCAAGCTGCTCACGTAACCAGTGCTGATGTTGCCATAGAAGCTAGCCATGGCCGAGAAGAAGATGGTCGAGTTCCACAACTGGAACTTGGCGCGAGGGAAGGCGCGGTGAAGGCCGTAGATGAGGAGTGGAGTGAAGGCGCCGACGAGGAAGCCGTACGGGAGGACCTTGTAGATGTGTTGCTGGAAGAGCCTTCGGGGACCGATGAGGACGTACTGTACACCCATTGTGAGGTTGGAGGTCAGGGACTGAGCGGTCCATTGGTGCGCGG
The DNA here is from genome assembly GCF_001831195.1 of Colletotrichum orchidophilum. Classification (NCBI taxonomy): domain Eukaryota; kingdom Fungi; phylum Ascomycota; class Sordariomycetes; order Glomerellales; family Glomerellaceae; genus Colletotrichum; species Colletotrichum orchidophilum. Next base: position 713,621 of record NW_019172959.1, on the reverse strand, counting down.
GGTCTTCCTTCGCTCCCGTGAGGTAGTCAAACTTGGTGTCCAAAACCCAGCGAACAACAGCATAGTTGATGGGTACACCAAGAAATGAGCCAAAGACCTGCGAGAAGAACACCGCCTTCGGACTCACGTGCATGTAATGTCCGACCTTCATATCCTGGAGATTGAGTTGTGCGCGGTACCATGCGTTTCCGGCAATGGCGCCGTATGCTGATGCGCCAGTCGGGTTCTTGAACCCGCTCACAGAGTTGACCATTAATCCGTAAAGCAGCTCATTAACTGTACCAATAGCCAGCTGGAAATTGCTTAGTGCGTACAGCCAGCCAAGGGGTACAACCAAGATTGCACCGGTTCCAATGGCAACGAAGTATGTCCATACGGGGATGAACATGTTTCCGGTGGCTGTGATCGTAATAAGAGCGATGGCTGACGCACCAAAAAGCGCAGCAAACCATGATAGGGGCACTTCCTTGTAGCTCCGCTGCAGGATGCTGAGCTGGTCGTTGTACTGCGTACTGATTTGCGATCCGTTCCTCATACGGTCCAGCATCTTTTGAAGACTGGTCTTGATAGTCTTGTATCCGAAAAGAGCGGCCCATGCAATTGCCGACGTGTACGCAGCATAATCACTAGAGGGAAGTGCCGGTCAGAACATGAGTGAACAGCCAAATGGGAAGGGATCTTACAAGAACATGGTCCATAGAACCTGAGTGCTGACAAAGGGAGGGCCATACAACTCGTAGGCCGTCTCGTTGAAGGAGACATCCGCGGTGAGCAGCTTGGTGGTGGGATACGCCGTGCCGTTCTCGAGGAAGAGTCTGTTCGACATCAAGTGCTTATGCCATTCGCCGAGATGACCGTACTTTGCCGCCGGGATCAAGATCCACACGCTGCAGACGAAACCGGCAAACATGACGACCTGGGTCCACCACGGAGTCAGGAAGAGAGATCCGTTTGTCGAGATATTGGACCAGTCCAGCGACAGGTTCAGGACGCCCATTCCTCCGAATCCAGAACCGACAAAGTTGGCAACCGGGTTGTTGGGTGCCACCCAGCAGAGGAAAGCCAGAGATCCGAGCATCGGGAAGATGTACTCGGGCAGGAATTGCCACAAGGTCATGCCGAGAAGAGCCCAGAAGAAGACCTTTGTTTGCTTGCGAGACGAGGCCGTCGGGGCCTCGCGCTGCTTCTTTTGCGTCTCAAATAAGGCGGTCTGGCAGAGCGCCGTAAACCACGGGAACTGAGGATCGTAGATCAGGAATTGCCTGGCCAGCGCGGCAAACGAGTAGCCAGTCTGTCTTTGTCAGCACAGTTATTCACACGATTGAGGTCGCTCGGCGTGCCAGAGTGACATCTTGGAAGCAAACTTACCCAGACAATACCCCACATGAAGAAGATTGCCGCTGCTGGGTGAATCTTGGAGTTGAAGTAAAGCTCAGCCATTGCAACCGGGGTGTATCCAAGGTTGTAAGTGGCGCCCGATGCCGCCGAAATCGTAATCAGGACATGCTCTTTCACGTTGAACGGCCCCGGGTTGAGGTTGAAGCTGAACTTTGTGAACGGAACCTTCACCTCCCACGCCGGCAAGACCTTGGCAAGCCATGCGCCGCAATAACTGGAAGCGATCTGGACGAAGAAGATAGAGTATGGCGCATAGGTCGTGCGGAAATGGCTCATCATCGACAAAAAGGCGCCAGGTATGACGAAGATAATAGTGAGGACGAAGTACCGGAAGGTGAGGCAGGGCAGATCCGGGTCGTCGTGCAGCGAAACGATGCGGCGCACATAGGCCGGGATGTCCTTAATTCTGGGGTCGTTCTCGTCAAAGGCTTCTTCTTCGCCATTGGCCTGCGTTGTGAACACAAATGGAGGCTTCTCCATATCGCCTTCGGTGTAAGGAGCAGCAGGCTCGCCGGACGTCTTCTCGGGCGTACCGTTGCTGGGAGAGTCGACAGAAATGGCGTCGCCATCGCGAAGACCGCCGGTCTTTGGCTCACCGGCGGCCTGTTGATGTTGGTTGGGGGATGGAGACATGGTGGAGGTCGTTCAGGGCGGCTGATCGCCAAGATGCTTGGAAGAGAACGCCACACGGAAGCCAAGTTGGCCAAGCCTGGAGGGATCAGAGACGTCTTTTTCCGAACGCAACGCTTCTGGCAGCTGGGCGTTCAACTTATATCAAGAACCTTCCATGGCTGTTTGTTCACCCGCCGTCTGGAAACTGATTCTAGTCAACTCCTGGATGCGGGAGGCCCGTCGACCATTACAGTTAGTTGGCGGAGCCATGCGATGGTGTCATCGGCGTTTTTCATATTTATATTGCCAGCATCGCGCGATGGCATGAGCACAAGTGGATATGCGGCTCCTAACTGTGGCTCCAAGTTCAAGAATGTAACCCGACGGGGTGTTTCGAATGCCCCGCAGGATCGCCGGGGCACTGCATCGTATTGCGGCAAGAGTGCCATCCCCTTCAAGTTTGGTCAATCATACCATGGGGGCGAGAGCGTGTTCGCATATTGTGCCATAGTAAGCAGCAGAAGTTCCTGAGCTCCTCATGGCGAACAAACACCACTATGTTGTCAAAAAGTTTCTTCACCAATCCCGTACATAACAGCTATTGCGCCATCGTCAAAAGTCCCTCGAGTGAGGATCAACCTCGATCTTCACGACCACTAGACAGACACAACGGGCTAGCCGAGATGGATACTGTGGAACACGCCCTTTGACCGGTGGATACATGTGCTATGGAGGTGGATAATGGATATGGAGTACGTAAAGCTTAAAATTTCGTTTAATTGGGCAAAAGGCAAAAAAAAACGTTGGTCGGATCCGACATGTTCGGTTGCGTTATGCCGCCTTGTTCGCTTCCAAATGTCAGAAGCGGATGAATGAACCCCGATTTCCAGTCGCCGAACCATGACTCATTCCGTCACAGAGGATTTTGTATCTGTAATCACGAGCAATAACTAACTAGTTCCAAGGCTGGAGTTTGCCTCCATTCTGTAGAGTATAGGTCCGACCCTGAAGCCAAGAGCTCTCCGGAGCATTCTGATCATATGCGACTGTGAACCCCTGGTCCTGGATGCGCCCAAGGTCTCCACCAACGACTGACAAACCTCGGACAAACGAGTTCTGTGCAACGGTCCAGATGCTTGTCTCGTCAATCTGCAAGGTCAGTCCACCTCGATTATTGACGAGAGATGCGTTCGCGGCGCCATGCCACGTGCTGTTCGCCAACAGCTGAACCGTGATGGTACAGGCACCCCGGGTGACAATGTCCCCAGAAATTCCATCCGAACCCATCAGCGTCAGGGAGGAGTTGGAAGAGATTGGGCTCCCGCTCCAAAGCTGTGGCTCGATCCTCTCGAGGTCCCGGGATGCTGTGTTCGTATCCGCTAGGAGCAGAATTCCTGAAGGATTGTATATCCTTGCATCCACCAAGACGATCTCGGCGGAAAACGTTGCCAGGTAAAAGGCTGGGCCCTCGCGAACCGTAAGATTGAGAAAAGTCGCCTCCAGCGTTCCGACGCCATGCTGTGCAGTGATGGACCAATCGAAGAATAGAAACCCGCTGATGGTTCCCGAAGTGATGGTAGAACCGTTCAGATGTACATACTGAGGTCCCTCCATGATGATGGCGGGGGATCTATCGGCCCAACCAGTCAAGTTAGATGACATGGTTCGCCCCAGGGAGTAGATTAATGGCGACCCCGGGCCAGTGGTGTGGGCGACGCCCCCACGGCTGTCGATATTGAGACCCGCGAGGGTAGGTGATCGGTAGCCACCCGAGCAGTGGCGGAGATTGGTGACATCCAGACTGGCCCCCCGGATGGCAAAGAGACCAATGGCTCCCGGACCGCTGCTGTACAGTCGGGGTGCGTCAAGGGTGGCCGTCGTTCCGGCTCCGGTGGCGTAGAGGTTGATTGCGCCATTGTGGGTTTCACTGCAGAGAACCGAATTGTTGTTCTTTCTCCCTGTTTGGAAGTCGGTAAGCTTTTTAAATCACGTTAGATTCCAGGGTACTGTCAGTCTTACTACAAGGACGGCACTGTTATATCCTACTCCAAGGGATCGGGGCAAGTCTTCCGGCGCTCCAGTCTTCAGGACGTCAGCCTGCAGTAAGTCAACGATGACTCCCGTCATGTAGAGTACGCTGGTCTGCTGGAGGTTAGTCTCATATGACATGCCAGTCTCTGAAGTCTGGGGTTGATCCAAGATTCTCTGAGCGATAACTGTCCACGGGCTTGTTATTTAACAATCATTATGGCCTGTGATGATCCCTCTAGGCCTATCATTCTGCGGAAAGAAAACATCTTAACTTACTAGGTCTTTCCTCCGTCGTTGCCGGGACGTAGTTTGGGTGGACGAAATTGTCATCAACCCATTTTGCGGCAAGAACGCCAGAATCCAGGCACGGATCTAGGTTCTCAGGGGTTGGATTCTGGGATCTACTAGGTAGAACCAAGACAACGACGGCCAGAGCGAGAGAAGCTCGAACGCCCATGATGTATTCTGTATTATATGCGTCAAGTTAGAGATATCGAATCATCATTGAGGGGCGCCTCTGAGCTGAAGGGTTCAAATATCATCCAGAAATGGTCCAGAAGATGGCACTTTTGCCTAGCAGATCTGGCAAGTTTCGGTCTTAGACTACTTACCTCAGTGGCGTACAAAGGAGGACGAGCATCAACCCAGGAGCCGAGACGCCCCGGGGAGGTAGCCAATGTGTAATACCTTTTGCAAGATGTTACACTGCCAACAATGAGACACCCGGTGCATCATCTTACAAGTTGAGTGCTTGAATCACTCCCACTCTGTACTTACCGTGGCATATTCAGTTCACAGAACTACTGAGATCGATGCAGACAACCAAGGAGAAAATACCAGGGAGCTCTCAATTGTTGCCTTGTATCAGGTCCCAGTCTATGACTTCGTAACGGCTTCGACCCTTACATCCTGCCTAAGAACTTTACACCAAGACGTACCAAAGTGAGACATCGATTCTAGTTTCATGCAAATGACCAAGTGTGATGACTTGAAAGAGAAATGTAGATAGCCAATTCTAGCCGAGGAATTGGAGACAGGCTGCAAGTAACTCTTTTTCTGGGATACGTGTCACTCAAATCATGAGGTGCGAGCCAAATCTGTCGGATAGTATGAGGGAGCAGACGGTAGACCGTTCATAGACACAGTTGATTATAAGGTATACATTTGAAGGTCTCAGAATCGTACTGAAATGGATTGTCATGTTTTCCAAATAGGAAAGTTGCTGTCACACAATTCCATTCTTGTCTCACATGTTCCTCGGCCCAAAGTCTCACACAAGGATCTCGCCGTTTATGCCCTCAGTCCCATCGCGAGGACCCATGTACATGATGTCGTGAAAGATCTGGATCCAAATTCCCTCCTCTCTCCTCCACCAATACTGCACCTTGACTAAGAGATCTTCCTTTCCATCCGATGCATCATCTAACGATTCATCCCAAAGGTCGACCCTCATTCCAACCCATCCCTCCGCCCTAGCCTTCCGTTTGACCTCCTCCGCCGAGGCGAAGCCAGCAGGAGTGGTCTGCTCATCATTGCCAAACTCAAATTCGGTGTCTTCAAGTGGCCGTATTGTGTAAAAGTTGCTCTTCTTCGGCTTTCGCTTTGACTCCGATGCAACCTCTTTATTGGTCGGTGCATACTCGTGCAAGTAGCGTACAATCGTCTCTCGATCATGCGCAGCAAACGAGGGCTTGGGGCGACATATTTGATAACAGGAAGGAGAAAAGAATGCCCCTTTAGCATCAATATCAGAGGTATGTCTATAAGCCGCATATACCATCTTCAGATGGTCGGTGAGATCCATGGTGGGCGTCTGTGAAGCCATCAATCTCGAAGAAGTGTCGTCGATGTCGGGATGATCACTGTTCATGATATAGTCTTATGCAACCCAGGACGAATTGCTTCAGACCTAATGGTAACTTCGATAGGTAGTTTTGCAGAATTTCTTTTCAAACTGATGATCCGAGATTGATGTGCGGTTCTCGGTCTCGCAGAGTCAGCATTTAGCGCCATGCAAGACAAGCCAGGAGATGGCGCAATCTGTCCTCTCGAAGTTTTCTGGCAGTTTTCATTGGTCTGGAGATATTCTTGTGATAATGTACACGTCAAGAGACATTAAACTCTTCTCCCTTGCCTGTATACGTCCGCAAACTGTGCCACGGGCGGACGAAGGCAATCCTTCAGCTTATCCAGCCTGACATCTCGAAGAGCCCCAGTATCTGCGTTGATTGCTCATGGGTGACTACATTGAGATCCAGCTGTGCGTTCCGATGAGATGTGGAAACGTTCAATCTGGCTGCAGTATCTTGAACGCGTTGACTTTATCATTGACGGTATACTGACCACCATTGGGGGGTAGTCTCCCAGAAGACATATCTGCAACAAAGAAAGACGCCAAGTGAAGTAGGGGAATGTCTTGGATATCGCAAACCCGTTCTGAGCAAGGTCAGTCGCAGCACATGCACAGATCGGATAGGCACTTTTGGCGGCGACGACTTCCACGTCTCAAACATCTTGTCAATCTCTGAGTCGTGACCATCCCACAAGATGCTGAGCTCGCCAATCCCCGCCGAGAAATCTCGACATGTCGATAGAGCAGTTTACTATCGTACGGAGTCGGTATTACTAGGACGAACAAGACCTGAGACCGACGGCACATGACTCTCTGCGAGGTCGAATGACCTGCTAGGGAGCTTCCTGGCGATGCGCCTCGCACAGAGCCTATTCAGCCCTGAGCTTGCCTGCTGCGGAGACCGTGTGTCTTCCCACTCAGTCCTGCCGAAGGCCAGGAGAATAGGCCGCCGGCCTATTAACATCATCTCCTCATTGTACGTTTCCAATGTCATCTCTCGTGGCACCCCGGGGTCTGGATCGGCTACGGCGCTGAACGGAGACGTGTAGAGCAATCTTTCGCCATTGGATTTCGGTAAAAAGAGCAAGACTTCCAAACCATCTTCAAGGAGATTCAACGGCTGCAAAGCCGGGGACGTCGGCAAGTTCAAACTTTTACGCACCATACTTTTCAAGGAACAAGACTCTAAGCCATGGGATACACTTCGTTGTATGAGAGACGACCCGACGACAGTGACCTTCATGTTTTCAAGAAGGAATTCGTAAATCAAGCTTCTCATGGAACTACTTCCGCCTGTGACCACTATGACACATCCAGGATGCAAGGCCAATGTTGGAAGAATAAAAGTGACTCCAGAGGGCATTTGGGCTGCAAGATCTGGGTAAGAGGACTTTGACAAATGAGATGAAGCTTAGTACATGGTTTGGTAAACGAACCAGGTTGATGAATTTCGCCTTCCTTGAAGACGAATGAAGCAAACATACTTATGCTTCGAAACAAAACTTTTTGGGCTTTGACTTTGCAACTCATACTTCAGCGAGTAATGTCATGTCGAGTACTCTTTGAGTGGAGAGATCATACATGTACGATAATATCGAAGCAGCAGTTCCCAACCTGTCTAATATACCATTGAAGAAGAGTATCGGTGTTATTGGCGTCTTAGACTAGGAGCCTACCCTGAGCTGGGGCCGAACGTGGCGCGGGTTGGTCCGCTGCCGTCGCAGGTTTGTGAGGTCTGAGCCACAGACGGAGATGGACATTTGGATACGCATCCCTGCTCGGTCCCCTCGGAGGCCGGCACAAACTTCCCACCGGCGGCGTGGTCATCGGAATGACCGAGGAGCCCGAGATGAGATTCCAGAATTCCCGCTCCGACAAGTCGATAGCGACTGACCGCCTGCATCCGATCCCGAAAGCCCGCTATGGATTCAAGGGCAACTGCAGTAAGGACACACCTAGACGTCATGATGGCCCTGCTTGATTCCTGATCTGACCGAAAGCTGTCTAGTGCGACTTGTGCCGGTTGCGCAAGGTAAGTGAGAAGCGCCGAGAAGAAGTGAAATGGAAAAAAGACACTATTATCAGAATCTTGGTCTTGGTTTCTTGACACATCGGAACCAGCAAGTCGTTGACGAGCATTGTGATAGGTCCGATGTGATAAGACCGTGCCTTGCTTCAACTGTCGCCAGTCATCACAGGATTGCACATTCACGGGGGCTGGGCAAAAACCCAAGATCCCTCGACAGAGGGTCCACGTCTCTTTGCAGTAGTATGGCATCCAGAGATGTCTTTTTCTCTGTGGTTTCTTGCTCTAACGGATTCACAGCGAAGAGAAGATAGACCTTTTGGACAAACGCTTGGCCAACATTGAGTCGTTGCTTCTCAAGCAACAGGGCACGGCGTCACCGCAGTGTTCATGCTCTACTTCGACGCCGGAAACATCATTGCCAAAAGCTACAACCTCGGCGAAGGCTGCGTCTCATATTGCCACAGTATTTGATGAGGGCGAAGAAGTTCCGCCCGTCGAAGGTCCTTCATCATTGAAGTTCCAGCTGGCAGCAACAAGAAAGCTTACAGAAGCCGCCGCAATCGAAATCGGAACCTCATGCTACGTCAACGCCTTAGCCACCGCGCGTCGGGTTGCGGGATCTCAGAGTCCAAGAGGGGACGCTGAACAGCAAAAGGCTCAGAGGCCACTGACTTACCGAAGCATGCCTTTACCGCCAACATCTGCTGTCATCAACATACTCAGACAATTGAAAGGTAAAGGACTCTCTTATACTACTTGTTCAAGCTACTACCAAATTTCTATTGCTCACAAGTTATAGAAAGCCCTCCGAACAATTTCTTTGTCCTGAGGTGTTTTCTGACATGTTCGCAATTTATCGATCTTTGCCGAAACGTGTACTTCTCCGTGGATGACTATACTTCTATCGACTTCATCATAGTCAATTCGGGGTTGCACTATCTTTTCATCGAGTACTTCTGCCCTGTCGGAAATTCTGACCTCCAGAAGCAACACCTGGCTTGGGGCTCAATGTGTAGGAACGCTCTTGCGGCGGCCGTGGGATCCATAAGCGCCGGGTTATCTGCTAAAGTGGAGAACGTACAAGCACTCATTCTCGGGGTATGTCATATTTTTTTTGTCTAGGTAAAGTCCTCTCTAACGATAAGATACAGTCTATACACGCCATTGAAATGGCCAAGCCCTGGTTGGCGTGGAGGCTAGTATGCCTCGCAGCGCAGATTTGCATGGCTGCAGGCTTTCACGACGAGAGTCTTATTGCAGCTGATGACAAGGATACCAGGAGCGTCAAGGCTTTATTATTCTGGCATATCTACGGACTGGAAAAGACTCTTTCATTACGTGTGGGAAGAGCCTCTATGATTGGAGACTGTGACATCCTTATACCCAAGGGCCAAGAATCAATGTCTCTGCCCAGGCTGTGGGCATCGGAGAAGATTGTGCCATTTTGGGTGTCAAATGCCTCGATTCACGGCAAGTTGTACGACTTGCTGTACAGTCGAAGTGCACAGCTGGTCTCGCAAGAAGCCTTGTCTGATCGTGCGGATCTGCTGCTTGCTGACCTGAGAATGACGGAGCCCATCGATCTGGTGAGACTTGAAATTCCAATTGCCTGCTGATATTGACTTGCAAATAGATAAACTCGATAGTTGCCTCTGCATACAGTGCCACACCAATGACAAGGCTGGAAGATGTTCTCGCGGTATCCTCCAAAGTCATGTATTACACAACAGCAACTCTGATCTGCCGAGCAAAAACGTCGCGAGCTTCTGTGCCGCGTTTCTCACCGGACTGTCTAGAATACGCCCGCGCGACGATTGATGCTCATCTCGAATGTATTCCATTGATGGGCAACAATTTGCACATTGTGAATCTTTACCTTCATTGGTAAGTCATGCAGACCACCAAACTGGATACATTGAATTCTCAATCTTGCTCGGTACTAGTATGTACTAACTTGTCTCAAGGCGCCTGTTACAAACCCCTTTTATCCCCCTCCTGGTAGTGTTTTGTCACATCGTCGAGACTGAAGATAGGGATGATGCACAGAGACTCAAAAGTTTTGCAGACAGCCTGGAGCAAGGAGCCAATCTGTCACCGTCTGCCAAGGAGTTTTATCATATTACCCGAGAGCTCAATACTATTGCAGAGAAGCACATTGAGACAAGCAGCGAGCAAGACTGGGCGTCTGTTCCGTCGCTTTCAACCTTTGGACTCAGCCAATATTTTCCGGCCAATACTTTGACGGAGAATTATCCTTTGACATCTGAACATGTGCAGTCTACTCAAGACATGGAGATGATGTTTGATGAGCAGGACGTCATGGGCTTCTTTTAGAGCGGTTTTTTGTAATATAGAGAGGTAAATAGGGCCTCGGAAACATACATGTATTTTCAGGATGCTTTTATTTTGGAACAGTTAACCGCCAAGATGATGAATCAAGCGGGTGTAAATCCATAAAGACCGCCAGAGACAATCAAGCTGGCTGAGTACCCCAATCGCTTCGTGTTCGACTCCCAACGCAGTGACAGGCAACAAGCCTTAAGCTAATTCCCTTCATACCTCACTCGTGTCACGTTAGAGAAAATAAACTCGCCCAGAGAAACACCTGGCATCAAAAAGAAGCTCTGGAATTCAACGGAATGACGACTAGATCTGCATCAAGAGTACGATCGATCTCCGCCGGGTGGTAAGGGGGCCAACGTGGTACTCGGTCCCCGAGAGCCCCGAAACCTACGAGAACCCGTGTCCGCTCCAGCGCACATAACGCTGGCAATTATCGGGCGCCCGCCGTGAAGGCCAGTGCCGGATTGCATTTCTAAGCTTCTTCATCATTCCTTGTCTAGGCCTTCGCGGGCCCGAAATCTCCTATTCAATCTCCGTTTCATGACGTTATCACCTCCTTATGGACATCTTCGTTCTTTCCGAAGAGCGAGCCTTCGGGCTTGGCTTAGGCAGGGCTGATGAGACGCTAGACCGTCAGTGGCTCGCAGGCATCTTGATGTAGAGTAAATTGTGGGGTCGATGGAATCGTATAACAAGCCTGTGAGGCTTTCTATGATTCCAAGTATGATGTATCACGACACTCACCGCATTGTTTGTTCTCGAGATACCCTGAGAATCATTTGTTTCCACGACGACCCAAGATATAAAATGTCTGTAGCAATCTCTGGCGGCACTGGTGGTCTCTGCTGTGAGCTCGTTAAAGTATTTGCAACTCAAGGCACGCACGAGGTCGTTGTATTCACGAGGAAGGTATATATCAGACGATACTATGTCAATCATTCGAACAATACAGCTGACAACCGCTTGTGCAGGTTTCAGGAAGGCCCGGAGGCGCAGCTCCCAACATCCATTTTGTGGCTGTCGACTACTCAAATATTGACTCGCTCGTCTCTGTCCTCGAGAGGTACAACGTCGACACCGTCATCTCCACCGTCAATAACATCACCGGCGAGAACCACGCAGAGTTGAATCTCATTGCGGCCACCGAGAGAAGCAAGACGACAAGAAGATTCATAACAAGCTACTCTGGTGTTCCATATCTACCTGAGTATGGTTTCTCGACGCTGCCCCCGTATCCTGCAGATTCACCGGTCTAGGAATGCCGATGGCTCACTCACCATCATCACCTCGGATCCAGGTAATACGAATCATTTCCACCCGCCATCTGACACATGTTGGCTCTGACCAAACTGAAGTTGACTCCTCTGGATGGCCTGGAGTTGCCTCTGAGGTACCTTAAGCAAAGTGGCTTTCTTCATCGACGTCGCTAACAACGTTGCGTAGATGCCTAGACCAGGGAATATTCCCGTCGTCTTACTCAATCATTTAATAATGCTCGCTGCATCACCGCTCTTCTTCACAGCACGAGCTGGCGCCTGGACAGCTACATCATTGGCGACAAGATCACATTTAATGAACTTGTCCGTCTCGCAGAGGATACGAAAGGTGAACCGTCTATTCTCTCAATGTTTGTGCAGAACAACCTGACTCTCTCAAGGCACCAATTTCACCGTCGTGCACGACTCGATCGATGAACCCAAGGGTGATAAGATGGAGGGGTCAGCATCCTCCCATCGGGTCTTCAAGTTGTACCCGAAAGAGACGCCTTTTCAGCTCCCTTCTCACCTTATCACCACTTGGTCTTAGCTGTGAGCGAACTCAAGCTGACCTCAAGCCGGTCGTGCATTGAACGGTGACTTTTCAAAGACCGAGGCCTCGGCTGCAAAGGAGATTCTTGAGCGTGGCTAGGGACAGCAGTCTTGATACTGGTAACCCGTGGCGTGGGGTTCCAAGGGCTGCGACTTCCTCGAATTAGCTGGGCCTCGAAACAGTTTCTACGTTTCTACAAGAGTGCGGGGGCGTTTTAAAGGTTCTTGCGGCATTCCTCATGTTCCTGTCAGCCACACAGTCTTGGCTGTCTGGCGCAGCTCCGGAGGTGTAGGAGGGGAACTCCGCCCTTGTTACAACATTTAAACTCGAATGAGCCATGTTGCCCGCAGCTGACAAAATTCTTCTCAGAATAAACTAACCCATATTTGATTGGCACATGTATCAATGTCAAGGGCTTATATCTTCGACGCTGCGACGCTCCTCATTACAACATTACTCTACCATTCTATCTGGTTTATCTTTCACCGTTGTTCCTACCGCCATCACCTCTATTTTTCCTCTGCTTGCCCCAGTCGCATTTACTAGCCAGACACAGAAATAGACACGCTCCATGATGCCGAGAAAAGACACGAACGGAGACGGAATCGGCGGCTAGGGCGGAGAACGGGATGGCGGGCTGTGTCCACACTCCGAACGGCATAATGAGACGAGCCGGGTGCTCTCCAAGCATTTCATAGGTTCCTTGTTAGACTTCCGCTTCGCAGAAAGTTTAATTTCCATCAGACAACCTTCTTCAGATGAAATCCCACCTGCACAGTCCTCGCCGCGATGAAAACACCAACCGCCGCCAACATCGAGAAGCCGCAAAACAGCTGCAGGCCAAGATACGACCCTCCTTGCGACGCGACGATGGCGCCGGCAATGGGACTACCCGCCAACGCGCCAAACGACTGCACGGCGAACGCGGTACCAGTGCGTACGCCGATTTGTCTAATGTCGGAGATTTGAGCAATGCAAGCGGGGCCCAGCGAGATGAAGCCGCCAGAGGAGAAGCCGAAGATAACGAGGAAGACGATGATGGCGGCGTTGCTCTTGCCCGGGATCCAGAGACCGAGACAGAAGACGGCGCTGATGAAGGTGATGCAGATCATCACGTTGTACCGGCCCACCTTGTCGGCGACAATGCCGGGGATGATGCGACCGAGGATGCTGCGCCTTGTTAGCTAACGTTGTACGGGACGGCCGGCGATGGAGGGACAGGAGGGTCTTACCTGACGGCATTCATGATGGGAAGCAGGTAGATGACGAGGTTCTCGTCCATGCCTTGCGCTTGCGCCTGGAGGATGACAAAGTTGAAAGGCAAGAACATGCCGAGGAAGAAGAAGAACAGAGCGCACACAGTGATAGCCATGGGCGGCTCGCGCAGACCGTCGACATACTCCTTGAACACAAACGGTCGAGGCCGAGGCGGCAGCCGCGACTTGACCGTGAGACACGCGATGCTCAGCAAGAATAGGAACAGGAACGCGACAGCGCGGATGGCCCAGGGGAAGCCGACCTGGGGAATCATCTTGGACATCATGATGGGAAGGATGACACCGCCGAGCGACGAGCCGGAGACCATGATACCAAAGGCAGCGGCGCGTCTTCTGAAGAACCACGAGGTCACGGCCGAGACGCAGGCATTGAAGCACGCGCTGGAGCCGATGGAGGAGACGAGACTCTGGGCCAGGATGAACTGGTAGTACTTTGTCGACAGCGAGGTCATCATCAGGCCAAAGACGTAGACGACGGTGCCGCAGTACAGGAGGTATTTGGGGCCAATTGTGTCGTACAGACGACCGAACTAGAACAACGGCATCAGCTGTTGGACAGGCGGTGAAGAAGGGTCTCGAAGAGAACTCACGATAACGCCCATGAAAGTCATCGCCCAGACCTGCAGACTGGTGATCCACGCGACGGTCGACGACGGATACGCGCTGAGAGGACCCGACAGGTAGTACGCCTGGAATACGCCGACGCAGTTGATCAACCCGAACGTGCAGAACAAGGCGCACCACCCGCCAAAGACGACAAGCCAAGCCTCGGCGCCGCCATCAGGAAAGTCGGAGGGCCTCATTCCCGGGGGCGGGCCGGCAGCAGGCGGTGCCGCATCACCGGCCGGGCCATCGGTCTTGGCAAAAGTCGCGTGCGGCGCCAAGCCGCCCTTTTCGAGATCGGCCTCGACGACATTGGCCGGTTCCGGGTAGATGTTGGCATCGGTCTCGCGCTGCTGGGAGGGGATGCGCTCTATGGATTGGCGGGCCGAGGAGGAAGACTCGTAGGGTATCGGGTCCGACTTTTCTGGGTCTGCCGGCGCGGTGGACCTGTCCATGACGGTCGACGAGTTGGACGACGTCGAGGGGGCGTGGTGGGAGCGTGGCATGGTTGCGACCGTTGGCGTTGTTTGCGCTGTTTTCCTCACTCAGTGTCTTTCGGTCTTCACTTCCTTCTCTTCTGTTTTCTCTCCAGGAAACCTGGGTGAGATTTTGATTCTGAGCCCCCTTTTACCCTGTGGACGAATTCCCTGTTGGCGAAAATTTCTGAATGGGATCAGACAAGTTATCCCTGGGGGCACGAGCGGGTAATGTTTGTGGGGCGAAATGTTGCGTCGTTTCGTCTTGTCGCTGAGTACCTTAGCTGGACGAGGTTGCTTGCTTCTTGTCGGCTAATTATGAGACTATCAAGTCGCAGCTGCTCGTCGTCGTCTTAGTGTCGGGGGCCGCCTATATACAAATCAAGCAAGTGTTCCCACGATAACTTCCATGGTGCGGCTCAACCAGGGGTGAATTAATAATGACATTTGAGTCACAACGAGCGTTGGCAGAAGTTCCCTCGCGCTCTTCTCGCCGTTCAAGAAACAAGGCTGGTTGGGGTAAGACTCGGAGAATGCAGCCTCCTGACAAACCCTTGCTCGGTTCTAAACGCCGTGCCCTTCTGGATCGACGCAATTCTGGATCCCCAAATCCTGGGGACGGAGTGGGCAATAGGGTGGTAGCGTCCACAGCGGGCCGGGGATAACAAGCCACTTACCGGCCGAAGACCTCTGCTTTGTCCGGTTTAGAACTTAAGCCGTTAGGCATAGATGGAAAGGTGAACCGTTTGCTCCAAGCGGGCCAGCTAAGGTATGGCCAGCTGTCGCGGTGACGAGTAAGCTTGGCTGTTTATCTCCTAGCTTGATAACCTCATCGCCTGTCGTCGTGTGACTGTGATTTTCCCGCCGGGAACATGCGCTTGCGGTTCACGGGAACGGATGTCGGCCGCCAGATCGGTCGCTAACCCCTCTCTCTCATCAACCAATGCGGTTTCAACTTTCAAGCAAGCGACGAGTAGTCGCTGATCTTAGCTTATTAGCAGTGGGAGAGTCGGTCAGCCTGCATCCCATTCAACAAGGGGCGACTATGGAATTTCATTTGTGCGGCAGCTTTTTCGGTTGTTTTAGGCCGACAGACTGATCGATTTGGATGGAAAACCTGGTTCACGGCAGGGCTCATCTTCCCCATCGTCTTCAGGAACTCGGTGAGGTTCCTGAATCAAGCTCTTGGCACCACAAAATTCAGTCTATTCTTTGAGAAGCCACCTTGGCTGCAAGATCCCGTCACGACATCCATTCTTAGGGCCGTGTTCCGTGGTTGAGGGCCGGCATGCACTTTGTGGCTCGGTGTTGAGATGAAAACGCGAGGCCCGAGACTCTGGAATGGCGATGAGGATGCCGTTGGCTTGCTTGGCCAATCACCACAGTTCTACTGCTTCGGAAGGGTGTGCTCGGCGCTCGGAACGGAAATCGACGTGTCATTCGAATGCCAGACTTGTTAATAATACCAGCCCCCGTGGCTGTTTTCCGCTAGCCGGAATGAATCAACGGCGCAAAACCACGTGGGTTTTTAGACGTGATGGCTGTCATTGATGAAGCTTGTTCTGACGAGCGGGAGGTCCATGCTAGATTGTCCCGGGACCGGACATCAAACATGCTCATATCTCCGGGATGTCAACTACATCCGTCCGACAGCATCTGTACAGGAAGACGAGTTATGTAAACTCGAATGATGCGCGGAATCAATTCGCAACAGGCGGACTTTGTTCTTTGTAAGTCGCTTTGCGTGCAGTCTTGCGGCCCGGCCATTTTGGTGTCTATTACACAGTAGATTTACATTTACATTCGTCAGCTCCAAGGCTGTGTGGTCCAATTACCATGGCAATCCTGCTTTGCGGTGCAGGGTGTGCCCGTCCATGATTCCGATTTTGCTCCCGCCGTTATCGAATGAATTCTTTGAGGTCCTTTGCGTCCTGGAAGCTGACCTTGCCGTCACGTGAAACGCTGGCGACGTGGATGGCCGAGGGCGGCTGCTCGACCGATGCGGGCTTCGCCTCGATCTTCGGCTTGGTAGTCAGTTCAACGACATCCGGAACCATGCCGGCCGGCGCATCTGCGATCTCGTTGACCTCCTTGTTGGTGAGAGAATCGGCAACCCTGATGCCCCTGCTGGACATGAGAAGGGTTGTCGGGCCTCGGAACTGGAGGAACAACCGGTCTCCCCAGATGGTCCGTCTGAGGGACGTCCTCAGAGTGAACAACCACCGAGACAAGTTCTTGTAAGTACTCGTTTCGCGCATCGCCTTTATGAAATTTGTCTCGGGGAAGAAGCCAGTAATGCTTGGGATCTGGAAGCGCAATATGTTCGACTTCAGACGCATCGGCAGGGGAGGGTTGCGAGACACGGCGTATGCGACCACGTGCGAGGGGTGAGCGACAAACTCCTCGCCTTCTGCGAGGGTGACTTCGTAGACTTGACCTGGGGAGGACAGGGCAGCCAGACCTCGGCCGGTGAGGTGGGTGCTTCCCCAGTGGGCAAGCGAGAGGCCTCGGCTTATACGCGGCGATACAGAGAGTGTGTGGCCCGTCCAAGCAAGAAGCGCATTGCGTTGTGACACCATGTAGTCGGTGGTACCATCGAGGTGGAGGACGGAGAAGGTCGTCGTAGGAGATTTTGTGGAAATAAGGGCCGTGAGCGGCGTTGAGGATGAAATACGTTGGTATAGGAAAGGGACGCCGAGGAAGGCTCGTGTGAAGGGGGAAAGAATGGACAGTGTCGATTGGGCCTGCGGATCAGTGATTAGAGGCCGATCAGAGAAGCAGAGTCTGCATTGATGCTCACGTTTTCAGCCTTGCCTGCCACTCCTACCAATGTTCCCCTTCTGGTGAAGAGCTGCTGCGACGGCGACAGGGTGACGGAAAGGAGCGAGTAAGGGGAGCCAAGAACCTCGAATCGGGCATCTGTAGAAGCAAAGTCAGCACTGCGAGGTCCGTTGCGATCAGTACATGGTCTATACCGGCCGCGTCCCGCGATGCTCCTCGAGCTCCAAAGACATCCCCGCCAACCCTGGGGGCTTCAGTGGTTGGCGCAGCGCTGATCTGGATGCCCCTGCATTGCCTGCAGACGTGCAAAGGCGATTGACGTTGTCGCACACCTCGCGCCGTCCTCAGCAAGGGCAATTGGGCGCGCATGGCGGACATGTGGGAGGCTGATGACGTCGGCCGTTCGGATCGTGACTTGAAAGCTCCAGCAGCTGTCGCCTCTGCTCCATCAAGAATTTGGAGGGCCGACCTTGACGGCAAAATTCCGGACCGGGAGCTTTCGTCACGGGTCAATGCCATCCCGAGCCGGAGAGGAGCCTCCTTTCCGATACGTACCGCTTGGAGCTGCCCCTACCTGCTTACCTAAAGCACGCCCCCACCAGAAGCTCTAAGATGAGAGTGGGGCTCCATCTTCGCTTCCAGAGATTAGCGCCGTCACCCCAGCAACGGCCCATGTCAAGACCCCTGTTGACAAGGCCTCGGTGCAAACCTTCCATATTCCTTGCACAACATTTGAATAAGTCACGAACACGGTTCAAACACCTCAAAAGTCTTCTCGTCGAACCATTTCGACACGTCGCGTCGACTCCGACACCTTACCCCGAGTGTCGCCCTGTTCCGAGTTCGTCCCTCCTCGCCTGGGCTGCTGCCACCTTTTCTTTTGAATCGATTCCCGGACTGGCCTCACAATGTCGGTTCGTGTGGTCGCGCGTATCCGTCCCCTCCTCGAAAAGGAGCTGGATAAGGACGTCATTGTCCGCGCGGACAGCACCGAGCCAGGCAAGCCAGCCACGCTGGTCAAGATCCCGAGTCCGAAAAACGAGAGCGAGGAATTCTCCTTTGCCTTCACCAGCGTCTACGACCAATCGACGACACAGGACGCACTCTTTACATCAGAGGGTACGGATACCTTACGCAAGACACGGATATCGAGACACCATTCTTACTAACTTGACCAGTCGCGCCCCACATCAAGGCGCTCTTCCAAGGTCTCGATGTCACCATCTTCGCCTATGGAGTCACGGGAACTGGCAAGACACATACGATGCGAGGTGGACTGAAGCTGGCAGATCGAGGTGTAATCCCGCGGCTGCTGAGCGGTGTGTATCGACGCGGCAAGAAGATTGCCAAGGACACCGGCGGCAAGACGACTGTCGACGTTGTCTTGTCATACTACGAGATCTACAACGACAAGGTCTTTGACCTGTTCGAACCTCCCGAGAAACGGCAGCCTGCTGGCCTACCCCTCCGCGAAAAGGATGGCAAGACGATGGTAGTGGGTCTATCCGAGCGCGCCTGCGAGGACCTGCAGGACTTCTCCCGGCTGTACATCGAGGCGAATAACAACCGCGTCACGGCATCGACGAAGCTCAATGCGCACAGCAGTCGAAGCCATGCCATCATGAGGATCAAGGTGACTCAAACGACTGGAGACCAGGTCCGTGAAAGCACGGCCTCAGCCATTGACTTGGCTGGCTCGGAAGATAACCGTCGTACGGACAATGGAAAGGAAAGATTGGTCGAGTCTGCTGCCATCAACAAGAGTCTTTTCGTCTTGTCTCAGTGCATTGACGCCATCTCCCGAGGCGACAAGCGGATTCCTTATCGCGAGTCAAAGATGACGCGTATTCTGAGCTTAGGCCAGAACAACGGCATCACCATTATGATTCTAAACCTGGCTCCTATCCGCAGCTACCACCTTGACACGTTGAGCAGCTTAAACGTCAGCTCTAGAGCCAAACGCATCGAAGTCCGCGAAATCGAGAACGAGGTCGTCTTCAAGCAGGTCCCGCGTACGAACTCAGGCAGTTCCACAACTACTCTGCGACAACCCCTCCGTCCCTTGGCCAATGCCCACAACATTCACAGCGGCACTATTGCAGCCAAGGCCAACGAGAAAGCTGATCCGACGCGGCCAGTGAAGCTTTTCAACGTTTACACCGACCGCAGCAAGTCTGCTGGCCCTGTCCGACCGACGGCCAACATGACACAGACCCGGAAGCCCCTCGTCGAACGCGAACTTCTGTCTAAGACTAGCAAGCTCGCTCGGCCATCGCAGCCATCACAGACAGTTCAGCCAGTCCAGCCAGCCCAGCCAGCCGAACAAAAGCTTTCGATCTCTGCGGAGCAATTGGAGGCCATCGTGGAGAAGAAGGTCAGCGAGATCCTTGCCTCAAGGGAGAACAAGATGGTAGAGCCCGCCCCAGCACCTGCTCATCCCGATATCAACGATGCTGTGCGCCGCCGATTAGAAGCCTTGGAGCGCCGCATTGCGAATGAGGAGCGGGAACGCGATGATGGTCGCTCAGAGGGACTCCGTTTCTTGCTGGCTGCTAGACAGGCGAAGGAGGCTGGCAATGACGTTGTGGCACTCCAGATGTACGAGGAGGCCCTTCCTTTCTTCCCGGGCCAGGCTAAGCTGCTGGGCAAGATTGAGAAGCTTAGGGTCAAGCTTGGAAACATGCTTCCCACAGAGTCTGTTCCGGTGTCCTCCTCCCCACGAAACGGACACGAGAAGAAGCGTAGAAGAATTGCTGCTGATGACAGCGACGATGAGTACCATCAAGACAAAGGGGACGAAGATATGAGCTTTGTGGATGCCGCCACGAAGACGAAGAGCCGAAAGGCCAAGCCTGCGAGGCCCCCCAAGATGGTCCTCCCTGACGTAACCGGTCCAGTCTCTCCCCGGGCCCAGAACTTGTTGAGCATCATCAACTCGAGAGACCTTGCCCAGATCAAGGGCTTGCACGGCTTCGGCTCGAAGAAGGCCCAGGACCTCGTCGATTACCTAGAAACGATGGCAGATGAGGACGGCGCCCAGATTGAAACATTGGCGCAACTCAAGACCATCCCTGGAATGGGTGGTCGGACCGTCGAGCGTGCTTACGACGGCCTTGTTGGACTGGCCATTTGAAGCGAGTGATATCCTACCTAGCATGGCGCATCGGGCGGCTATAGGTGCATTGGGCATGGTGTTTCTGGAGTTCAACATACAATACAGGCCGCGGCGGCCTTGAGAAACAGGTTGCTTATAGAATGTTGCATATTGTGGCGAGAATTCTTCAGAACAATGCATACCAGATCGGCAATTCAGTTCGTTCCAGTCACGGTGACATGCATTTTTGTAACATGATCAAACCTTTCGGTTCCATTTATATGTAAAGTAAGCATTACAAAGTGTGTCTTTGACAAACATCGAGGGCAGACTGACGGCCGACATCACCCTTCCCCATTGATGTAGGCTGACATGACATTACCGAGAAGTGCAACGTTTCTTTGCCTTGATGAGGTCTGAATGATCTGAGAATGGTTTCGACCGGTATTTCACAAGGGTATCCTGGATAGCTTGACGTAGTATGGACGAGGCTTGACAGTCAATCCGCCATAGCCTCTATAGTCAAACAACCTTGGAGGAGACTATATGAAGTCAATGTTCCAGATGAGCAGCGCGGTAAACATGCGGAGCTCGAGACAAGCTAGCCGTTGTCCAAAGCAAGCTCGTGGACCGAAGCCAAAAGCCATCAGAGGCATAGCTGAGGCGTCGTACGCTATTTGCTCCGGGTCTCGGTCTGAAATCACAAGTCAACGCTCTGGCTTGAAGTCAGCCGTGGAATACGGCAAGGTCTTCCAGCTTCGGATCCGGCTGGAGGCGTCGAGTGCTGTCTTGGATCGCAGGGCGTCGGGGATATGGAAGGGAGGCTTCACGAAGCTCTTGCCAATGGTGACCATCTTCACGTTCGTGTCCTTCGGGAAATGGTGGTTGAGTATCGTCATATCCTGCATTGCTTGACGATTTGTGACTGAGGTCATTCCAGCAAAGCGGAGGGTTTCTTCAACAGTGGCGTCGAGGTATGGAGTCGTGGCCTTGATAATATCATCACTTGTTGGGCCCCGTCCCCCCTCGAGTGCATTAGCGATGTGCTTGTGAAGCTCTTTACGGTCTTTCTGTGCGTCCGGGTCATCTGTGAGGTACTTGATTCCATCTAATCGTTATGGCAGTCGTCTCATGCCCGGCCTTCGAGAATTCAAACACCTAGTCATCGTCATCAGAATGTTTTACCACAGACATTCAAGCAATTGACGCGAATCAAATTACTCCACCATGCATACCGACCGATATGTAAATTGGGTCCCTGCCTTCCTTCTCGGCTACTCTTTTCTCTCTACAGACCATGTGTTCGAACACTGAAGACGCGGGCACACCAGCCCCAAATTTTTGAATGCCTATCTCGAGCTCTTGCTTGATAGACTCATCTCTGATCCTCTTGGCAGTTTTGATGCAGAAGGTCTGGTGGATATACCAGCACCGCAGCCATGGCAAGACGCTTCGTCGATCCAAAGGTCAAAGGCAACAATTTCAATGATTCACAGTGTCCGATATGATCCACTCCAGCGAGTGGAACTTAACCTTGCCATGATGTGTCTGACTCTGACCCCGACCCCAAAGCGTGCTTCAGACTCGCTATTATGCCTAGCATACATTGATGACTGTGTAAAGCGCGTGAGTGCTTATCTCTTGATTGGGGTCTGTCTGAAAGTTTCCCTCCAAGTCGTCTGGAGGTCAGTCGAGTTGCCTATAGCCTATAACTCTTTGCTGCCCCCTTCGCCAAAGTAGTTCAACGAACGTTGGGGACTTTGCATGGCCAAGTTTCTAACCACCAGTAGTCAGCCGACGACATTATTTTCTACAGATGGATAATTCTTACGTCTAGACCACAAGGAAGCCTAATGGGGAGAAACGGAGTGATGTTGCTCCATTGGTAACAAAACGTATCAGTGTAGCGTTTCTGACTTATACATGTATATCTCCATGTGTAAGTGAAATTCATTCCTACCTAGCACATTGCGGAGTGGATTTAGTGGCTGTCAAAAAGAAATGGTTTCTATTCAAGCTCTGTCTTTCGGAAATTGCGTTCCTCCTGACATGAATAGTGCATCAGACTGTCAGTCAGTTTCGTAGAGCTGTCGTCTTCTGGAACTTGAAAAAATGGATACAGATGCGAAGGCCCCCGCCCTTCCGTCCCCCTCTTTCCCATATCCAGTTCCGCATCTGCAATTATAGTTCCGGGATTCAAATCAAAAGCTTCTCCGAGTGG
This sequence comes from Colletotrichum orchidophilum, assembly GCF_001831195.1. Classification (NCBI taxonomy): domain Eukaryota; kingdom Fungi; phylum Ascomycota; class Sordariomycetes; order Glomerellales; family Glomerellaceae; genus Colletotrichum; species Colletotrichum orchidophilum. Next base: position 691,095 of record NW_019172959.1, on the reverse strand, counting down.
GCGGTATTTGGGCATTTCTCCAAGTCGGCTACTTGCGGCAATCTGACACCTCCGCATCGGATACGTCATTCCCGGATATCTTGCCCCGAGACCGATGCTTACGCGGAGAAAGAAAGCCACAAACGTCCGTCTGAGACGCATCCTCCTCTCCGTCGGCCGACTTTCAATCAGACACATTACGGTACATATTAGGTATGTTGCAGCCATTTGTTCACTTTGATCATCAAGTGGCTGTCTATGAACTTTCTCTAAATCTCAAACACCATGGCCTCTCACAAGATTCTCGTTCTACCAGGTGACGGCGTTGGACCAGAGATTATCGCTGAGGCTATCAAGGTGCTTGATGTGATCCAAAAGACCTCTGGCGTGAAGTTTGACATCCGTTCAGAGTTGATGGGAGGTTGCAGTATCGACAAGCATGGCGTAGCCTTGACTCAAGACGTCTTGGATATGGCCAAGGCAAGCGACGCAGTCTTGTTCGGGTCAGTCGGAGGGCCTAAATGGTAAGTTGGATCATTAAGGCAACTTTTATACGTGGCGACGACTGAAACTTGCATCAAGGGGTGCTGGGAAAGTGCGACCAGAGCAGGGTGTCCTCGCTTTGCGCCAAGGACTGAACGCCTTTGCGAACCTCCGTCCTTGCAAGTTCGCAAGCAGGTCGCTTGTCGACCGAGGTCCCATTCGGCCCGAGCTCACAAAAGGCACCGACTTTGTGCTTGTTCGAGAGAACTGCGGGGGTGCTTATTTTGGGGACAAGATTGAGGAGGAAGATTTCGCATCGGATGCCTGGGCTTACTCTCGCGCTGAAGTTGAGCGGGTTGCAAAGATCGCCGCCGACCTGGCCATGGAAACGGACCCTCCTCAGCAAGTTATCTCGTGCGACAAGGCCAATGTCCTTGCAGTGAGCCGGCTCTGGCGTCGAGCTGTGACCGACTTCTTTGCAAGAGAGTATCCGCAGATCAAGCTATCCCATCAGCTTGCTGACAGCGCGGCCATGCTAATGGTCAAGGATCCTCGTTCGTTCAACGGAGTGGTTCTTATGGATAACACGTAAGTTTTAAGTCCTATGGATTTCTTTAAGTCTTATTTTGGGAGACTTATTCACTTTATACTTGTCCAGGTTCGGTGACATCTTGTCAGACGTCAGTAGCGTGATCCCAGGATCGCTGGGGCTTCTTCCATCCGCTTCAATCTCGAGCACTACCCCTGGCTCTGCGGGAATCGGTCTCTATGAGCCTATCCATGGAAGTGCACCCGATATTGCGGGCAAAGGTAACAGATTCCACGTGTGCAGTCCTGGCTTCACGGCCCAGCCGATCAAGGCGACAACGCTAATGCCTATCACCCCAGGTATCGCCAACCCTGTTGCGACTGTTCTTGCGGCGGCGATGATGCTCAAATATTCGTTCGGGATGAATGATGAGGCAAAAGCCATAGAGAGAGCGGTAGAGAAGATTTTAGACTCTAAAGACATCGGTGGTCTCGAGATACGGACTGGGTGAGTTGTCCTCACGTCTCAAGCTGAGCCACACTTCTGACTTGTCATCTTAGTGACCTGGGAGGGAGTGCAACGACAATTGAGGTCGGTGATGCGATCTGCAGTCAACTCGAAAGCCTGATGAAGCGAAGTATTTCTTAGTAGCAGGGTGAAAGACAGGTCATTTGGACCACTTTATCCATAACGACACTATATTCATGATGAAGTTGGCCAGAAGATCGAGAAACCCTTGTGATTCTAAGGAAAGACACACGAAAGATATAAGAAACATCTCGAGGCCTTCGCCCTTGAATATTTCCGTGTAAACAGGATGGCAATGCTTGTCTCATTACGGGGAGAGAAGGCTTGAGCGATGGATATTCGAAATTCAGTAGTTCTACAGATCAGTCCTGCTGTAGCTTACTGCAACGCGCCTTTTTCTTTTTTTTTTTTAAATTCTATCAAGCGCTTCAGTAACGATTATTATCTCTTGATCGCTACATGTACGAGATGATACTTATGCGATACGTCGCTTCCCTGGATTTTCCTTTCACGCTTGTGCCTGGCCCTGTCTTCCACCGCTCACGAGATGACTGCGTTGATGCTGCCCTGCAGACCACATACAGAAATCTACCATTAGTCGACACGAACGAGCCGCTCTCGGATCTCCTGAGACTTGCAAGTAATGAAGAACGCTGGCCGGAAGAATGTGAAAGATTATGCGTTTTTTTTTTTGACTATTGTGTCTGCTGCGGCAGAGGTAGTCTTGGAAAGCAAGTCCGCCAAAGGTGAGATGGCAGAACGATGTAAAGAGGCTATCGCAAATTCGAAGGCACTGCTGTCGAACATGGCTGGGGCAGCAACCTTTGAGCCGACTGGAGCTCTTCAATATAAGCAGAGAGAGATTGATGTTGGGGATATCGGAGTTTTCTGGACAGGCGACTTTCCGGATCTGCACTGGAGTGGGTTTATGCCAATGTAACAGGCCTCAGTTTTGACTATGCTGTGATTTTGTGATCGAGGCTGAAGGTAACAGGCTGGGAGAGTGAGAGTGAATCCGAATGTCAGCATCCCTAGATTGATGGGAATACCCAAATTTTTGCTCTAGCACTTCGTAAATTGTATTAATGTCATGCTAAAACTTTTGGCCGGACAAATTTGTGAATGTTTCGGGGTGCGCAAGGCACGGCATACCAAGTGTCTTTCCGTTGAGCATGGGTTAACGAATTTGCGTCTGGATGATGAGTTCGAACAAGATTCCATTCATGTGCAATATGTAGAAGCTCGAGTGGAAGATTGATTTAAGCTGCATTCTCTCGATCTTGAAATTTCCAAACTCTGCACATCCACTCTCAGCGTGTTGTCATCGAATACGGACAATGAAACCAACTCAGCCGATGCAAACTAGTCCTCTTGTACCTATCGGACAATATGGCGTGTGAGTGGTCCATTACTTCTTCATAATCCTCCGATATATAGCAGGGTCTTCATCACCTCCCGGCAAGTATGGCTTATACCAGCGGCTAATTGAAACCTCCGATGGAAAGGGTGGTGGGGAAATATTGGTACGTGTTTTCCAAAGTGATATTCATAACTCCAGGGTTATTGACCGTAAACTCTTGAAGACGGTGAGAAGCAAAAGGGCATAATCACACACAGCATTGTCCCAACTCGCTTGAATATTTTGGCCGAGGCTGGCCATGGTGCCGTGTTCAATGTTTGGCGACGCTCTTTGAGCCAGGTGTGGTTTTTCGGTCCATCAATGATCGCAGCCGGTGCATTGTGCATTGGGAAGATTAAAGGCATGACTACACGTGTCAATTGACTGCTCCAGGTCAGATCTTAAGGTAACTTATCTTGATTTAAGTTTGTGCCTGTCTGGAAGCTAAAGCAGATGGAAAGGCTGTGTTGACCTAATAACCGCTGTGAAAGTAAGCAACCTAGTCATTGTATGATTTCCACACGCTAATATATTGATGAATTTAAGTAGGATAACAGAAATCAGTAAATTTTCAGGTATTTCGACACGTTTCCCACGTCGTTCTGGTGCATTTGGTCTGGCAATCCACGGACAGATTGTTTAAACCAGCATCAACGTCCTGGTGCTACTTTCGTTGCTTTAAACGCTGTAGAAGAATAATTCCCGTATCAATCTACGTCCTATCACGGCGTGCAGGAGAACTTGTTATACTACGTGGGATGATCTTTACAAAATCGTGCGGGCCTGCTTAGCCAGTATCCCTTCCCTTGCGTAGCTGAACCCAAAAACCAAAATCGTGGGAGCGTTAACCCGAGCCAAAAACGTAAATATCATACCTACTTGGCAGGCTAAATCATTACCCGGTCCGATTATCCTCAATCACCGAAACTCACTCGCTATCATATCTCTTCCCAGCCACGGCGCCGGAGCAAACCCCTACAAGGATAAGGGAAACCTCTTTCGCTGATGATTTTGCACGATGAACCAAAAATAGTCACCAGGGCGAACTACAGGCCATAACGAAGCATTTCGCGCTAGAGAGTGAACAAAACCTACCATATTTTCGGATCCGTGGTGGCGTAGAAAGCTTGGAGGGCTTGGCCACCTCAGAGAGAAATGTGTCAATCCATGTTCCCCAGTCCATTTTATTCGGTGTCCTCTCGCCAAAGTCGCTCATCGACTTTGTGCTGCTATCTCGACATCTACGCGTCCCCACTGGTTACATAAGTCCAAACTTTGGGGCAACGCCGCTTCCTACCTCGAATTATTATTAGATGCCTAGAAATCCTTCTCCGGGGACTCCCGGGGGCCATCGTTGCGAACCGCTCAAGTTCTAGCATTTCTCCAAAGTGTTACTCATCTCGCCGGAGATCCTCAAATTAGTTGCGAGCTGCCCGGCTACCAAGCTACTCCGTCGCTCCCATCCGTCCGGATCCGTAACCTATCATAATGCCATCAGGGAAGCGCCGGCTTGAGGGGCCACTCGGCCGGCCCAATGTTGTAGCACTAATAAAGCCGAGGGAGTAGAATGAAGCTTGTCGCTGAGCCTGGACCACATTTTAGCCCGCATGTCCCGCGAGCACGACTAATTCGTTGGGAAGAGACAACAAGCTTTCCCCTGAACATAGCTGGAAACGTCTAGCAGCATCATCCATGCGTCTCATGAGTCGCGAGGGTACGCCTGACTAACCTGCGACGAAAAAGTGCCCCTACGCCGCACTCAAAAACCCTGTGTGCTTCCATTTGGGGAATTTTTCCAAAACTGAACTTAATTCAGTCGGGGATTCCCCATGTTCATCGCGACTAGTAAGCCCTGAATGAAGCTTCTTGAATGGGGCTTTCGCATTTTGAAATCATGTCCGGCGGATGTGGCGGTTGTTGCATCCCATCCCGACCAACACCCGCTGGGCTAAGCTTTCTTTGCCAATTTCAATTCCCAATTCCAGAAGAGATCCGAACGATTGAGGCACCTGTTACTCACACAGTGATCAACGCCAATTAGCGACAACATGAACCGGAATATAGAGGCCCATGATGCGCCGATGTCCACAAGAAGGAAAAGCAGCATTATTGCAACGACAGAAAAGCAGCTGCTGTCAGTAGATCCAAGCCTCACATCCACAGATGTGTTTCCGTCTGTCTCCAAGGACGTGAAGTATAGTCCAGAGACAACGATCACTGAGAAAGAGACCAGTCCAATCGCGGAGAAGGACGAAGAAAAAGACGAAGCTCCGAACAATGATACACCAGCGGCACTTGTACCAAAGTATCTATCAGGTGCCCAGCTCTGTGTCGTCATCACATGTGTTATTATTGTTGCCTGGTTGATGTTTCTTGACAGCTCTATCATTGTGACCGTGAGAGCACCAATGAGAAAAGGGATACCATCCGTTTGCTAATCATACAATGTATCCTAGGCTATTCCTGCAATCAGTGATGAGTTTCATTCCCTTCAAGATATCGGTTGGTACGGCAGTGCATATCACGTTTCCAATGCCGCGTTCCAGCCGCTCACGGGCAAAATCTACCGCTACTTCAGCTCAAAGGTACGGCTCCGTTGAACCCCCTCAATATGTATCTATACATATATGTACTAACCCATATAGTGGTCCTTTTTCGTCTTCCTGGTCGTATTCGAAATTGGATCTCTGATCTGCGGGGCCGCGCCCTCGTCCCTGATATTGATCGCGGGCAGAGTAATCGCGGGGATCGGTAGTGCTGGCATTATGAGTGGTAGCTTGACAATCATCGCCGGGTCAGTGCCTTTAGAAAAAAGACCTGGTATGATTAACCTTTGCTGCTTTTTTCTGACCAAGCCTTTACTAATTCGTGTTGACTATTAGCCCTGATGGGTCTGGTCATCGGACGTACGTAGAGGCTCTTGACCGCTACACCAGCAGCTAACGTCAAACTAAAGTTGCAAACTCTGGGAGCGTTTGCGGTCGTACGTACACAAAAGTGCCCCCAAAGGCGAAAGCCTCGCCATCAATACTGACTTTGGCATAAAGCTGTTCTTGGCGGAGTCCTGACCGACTATGCCAATTGGCGTTGGAGTAAGATATGGTGTTCATCCGAGTTGAGACGACTCTCGCAGTATCAGCTAAACTCAAACAGCGTTCTACATCAATCTCCCGATAGGAGGCGTCGTCCTTCTGTTTCTGGCATGGTGCCAAATTCCCGATCAGGTGCCGAAACCGAAGCCAATGGCAGTCATCTCGAAAGTGCACACATATCTCGATTTGCCTGGCTTCTTGCTGTGCGCTGGTGCCGCGGTCCTATTTCTCACGGCGCTCGAGCTTGGCGGGAACAAATATGCTTTCCACAGCCTCACGGTAATAGGACTGTTCTGCGGCTCTGCTGTGGCTCTCGCAGCCTTTCTGGTGTGGAATTACCGAAAAGGAGATGACGGGCTGATCCCATCATCAATGGCCGGCAAGAGGCCCGTCTGGTCCGCTGCCGCCACCACCTTCACGCTTGTTGGATCGGCAATGATTCAGATCTACCTGCTTCCGCTCTACTTTCAAGCTGTCCAAGGTGCCACGCCGGTTCAGAGCGGGATCAATGTCCTGCCAAGCATCTTGTCACAACTAGCTTTTGCTTACGGCGGTGGCGTGCTAGGTATGCAAGCCTGCGGAATAATTCCATATGATTTTGAGTTTAGCTAATCTTCCTGTCATCCTCTCAGTCGGTAAGTTTGGGTATTATTTGCCGTGGGCTATTGCCGGCACAGCGGCGACCATCATTGCTAGCGGCCTCTTCACTTCACTCACACCGACAACTTCTGTTGCTCAATGGGTTGGTTATCAAATCATCACTGGCGGTGGACGGGGCATTGTTCTACAACTGGTGAGACTCGCTTATATGGGGGGAGGTTTCCCACTAAAACGAGCCCGACTAACTTGACTGCTCCAAGCCGAGCATTGCTATTCAAGCGAACTTGCCTCCGGAACAGATCTCAATGGGTATGTCACTCGTAATGTTCTCGCAATTTATGGGATCTGCCGTTGCTCTGGCTGTAGGCAACGTGATATTTGTCGGGGCATTGCGGCAAGACCTTTCTAAATTTGCACCGAATGTCGATCCGTTAACGGTGCTCGCGGCCGGAGCTACCGGGTTCCGCAAAGTCGTCGCCCAAAAAGAACTGCCCGGAGTGCTCATGGCATACGTATCGAGCGTCAACAAGGAATTCTACCTGTCCCTCGGGCTGGCTATAGCATCATTCTGCTTTGCGTGGGGCATGGGATGGAGAGACATTCGACCAACAGAGAAATAGTTCGTGGTCAAGGAAAAACAATGACTCGAGCGCATCACCAGTGCCGAGGCTCAGCTCCATGGGCACTGACGTCTCCAAGATTGGAACTTTGAGGTGGCCCTTGCTAGTGGTGAGTGCCGTAGTCAAGCTCTACCAAAAATTTCACTGAAATAATGACAACTCGTAAGCACATCGCTTGAATATTCGTTCCATCTAGCTCGGAGTGGTTCGATACGAGGCCCAGTCACCATGATTCCTTGATTTTTAAGGTTGACCCTAAGGGACTGCTTGCACTCGGACCCGACGGGATATTGCTGGATCGGAGGAGAGAAATTGAGGCTTCAGATGCATCGCTCACCCCGTGCAACTAAGAAAACCACCAGCTTCGTAGTAGTAAGGGGCAATCGGCGGCGTTTTCCGGTCTGATGTATGTAGGTTCGCCCGAAGGAACCAACCGAATTAGGACTGATGCATCGATTCGGGACGAAAAGACGATCAGAGTGTCTGAATGAAGCTAAACTGCATAGTCCACAGCTTGCGACGGTATACGATTAATTGCAGGTCGTTCACGGAGCCTCCGTCTACTTGCGCTACCGGAGCCCAGAACCTCTGGCTGTCCGGAGACGTTGCGGATGTAGGAGGTTGGCTAGTACTCTTGCTGGATTCCTACGTTTTGCTGTATCCGTAGGAATCCAGCCTATCCTATCTCCGAAGCATCAACTTGCAAGCTCGCCAGACTGTCATCCCATGAGCTGATTTGTTTAACGCGATCGCGCATCATCTGATCCCGGCGATGATAGAAAAAAGCTGCGAAAATCATCCACGGGCGTGCTCGTGTAACGCGGTCATATGTAATCCCGCAGATGCTCCGTAATTAGCCTGGAAAGGGGACCCCAACGACTCATTCTCAGGCTTCATCAGTTGACCCGAGTCCCTAGTTGGCTGGAATTGGTACCGCAAAGCAAGCTGAAACAAATCTGAGAGGTTTGCCGCGGGAGCAAAGGTAAATTGGGCTGCCCAATGCGCTCAGGCCGTCTCTCTTCGACTGATGTTAAGTGCACAATAACGCCAGGCTTGACTCGAGGAGCAGCGGCGCGCCCGCAGCGTGACATTGGAAGCATTGGGTCGTGCTTTGCAGACGAAAACGAGAGTCCAATGTTAGAGTTCACGCGATCTGCGGGTTCATCTTGTCGTCCCACAGCTTCTGCTGCTAAGTTTTTGTGTACACACGTGCAGCTTTCAATGATGCCGTGGGGAGCGATATGTCCGAACCCGAAGTCGCATTGGTATCACATTCCAGCCTGTGAGGTGTGTTCACTTTAACGCAACGTTGTTACTGTTGCCCTATGGGTAGAACTTGTCAAGTTGACCCTGTGGTCGTGAACCTCTCAAGGTTACCTCAGGCATGATTCCCTCCCCGGATGCCAAGAGAGAGGCACTAGGTTGTTTCTTAAGCAATCCAAGGCATTTTACTCTGGCCTCCAAGAGCCCCAGCCATGCGTCAACGTCACGTATTCTTGCCACAGCCTGCGGACAAGATTCACGTGCTGCAAGCGCCGAATAAGCGGCAGGAGAAGTCTGCGCTTGCGGACACCAGCAGCCATGGATCACGCGTTCAGCGGCTCGCCGTACCATCCCTGCGATTAATGAATGAATGGCCTATAATAGTCGGGTAGATAGAAACCTTAATTTACTTGCTCGCAACAGGACAGGGCCACCACGGCCACCAATTTGGCGGGGCACACAGGCTCAAGGTGCCGACTCGAGCAGCTCAAACCTGCCGAGACAAAGTTAGGTAGTTGAGGCGTCCAAGTAGGTAGGGCGTTTTGGACTCGCTGTCTTCTGAGCACCAGATACGAAGTATGCTATACGGATACAGTCTTGGCTCTTTTCCTCTTGCCAAGCCACCACGATCGATCTCTTGGTCAAGTCGATCGCCCAATCGCGACCCCATAGGAGAGGCTTTGGCTTGGGGGTTGGGTTGTTTATAGGAAGAGACATGAAGCTGTCAGCAAATGACGCCTGGATGATGATGCATCGTGTGGCAAAATAGGTAACAAAACATGGCATGATGGTGCGAGGAGTTGCAAATGTTCGGTAATTACTATTCAATCAAAGCATGCTTTCTGACACGATGAGAAAGCCTCACCGGGCCACACCACCTTTGTGAGGCGGTGGGCCCCAATTCCAAAGAGAGTTTGCATAGCACTCATCAAGGTTGCAAAGCCCTGGGAACTCGTCAGAACTCTGAGGTCCGAGCTAGCGGAACGCGATCCCACTCAACAGGTAAACCTGCACACCCACCCACTTATCGAATGATTGGCACCTTTTCCAGAGTTGCGGTAAAGCTAATGTCTACCATGTGGAATTCGCAGTCCTCACAGTCAGACCTGTGCTGAATCGACAATGTCATACGTGAGAAGTTTCCTTGAAACCTTAAAAAAAATAAGAAAACAACATTACGCATGAGAGCCATTCCCCAAAGAGGGAGGGTAGGTTCAACCGAGACATCTCATCTAGATCTGACGTGTCCCCCGCGCCCCTTGCAAGACGCCAGAACCCTGACATGAGTCGAACGGCCCAGGTAAGTTGGTGTGGCTAAGAGAAAATCTTGGCAGAATTGCCTTATTTCGAATAGTACGCAAGTCGCGAGAACAAAGTCATATAAACTTCGGCCGTTGCCACCCGGCGCATCTGATCGCATTCGTTCCTTCGTCCTTGTTGTGCATCTACATGAACCTTTTGCCATCATGTTGTTCTCTCAAAGAAGTGCCTGCGATCGCTGCCGAGCTCTCAAGAGCCGCTGCTCCAGAGAGTCTGGAGCGGCCAAGTGCGAAAGATGCCAACGACTCCAGATTGACTGTTTCTATAGTCCTCCGCGGCGGATGGGACGGCCGGCCAAGAAGCGCTTGCACCAGGAAAGCGCCCAGTTGACCCCGTCAACCACATTCCGACGATCATCGACAATGTCCAGTAGCACCACGATCCAAACAATGACAAGCCCATCCGAAGTGGTTCCATCCAACGTCAACGACGCGAGCGACTTTCAATACGGATTAGGGGTCGTACCGAGCCATCCGGAGGAAGACGGAGCTTGGACTGGCAACTTTCAAGATCCTTTGCTTGAACTTTTGCAGAGCAACGGCACGAAGCTGATGTCTACGGAATGGATGGACACAGATACGTTGGGATTCTTGGCCCATCAAGACGAAAGTCTTCTGGCGCAACCCCACGACATGCCTCTCACGCCTCCAACAACGATAGGCTCTTTACCCAATACCACAGAGGACAGCTGGATACCAAGTTGTGATCACCCATCCGAATTTGGCCACGCCGAGTCCTTCGCCGGTGATACTCTTCCGCCGTCGCCAGAAACAACTATAAGGTCATCCGAGTCGGCAGCTCAGCGACTCATCGATCTTCAGTCTCTCCTATTCTCGAGGCACCTAATGGGGGCACAGGATGTAGACGGGCTTTCGGCACTCATCAACAAAACCGTGCACTCGACGGAAACTCTCATTGAGATTCTGGAGAGCTTACCGCAGCTGAGGCCGAGCGTGGAAGGACGACGATCTACCTCACCGCCATCCTACTGTGCAGCAGCAACCGATACTTCCGGCTTCGCCACCGATTCATTATTAGCACAGCACCCGGAAGAGACACAGCAGCACCCACCAAACCTCACACTCATTATCTCTCTTTTTATGACAAATTATCTTCTTCTTTTGGATTCATACGAAGAACTTCTCGGCGCCCTTAGGAGTTGTCTACAGTGTTCACGACAGAGCCAGGGGCCGAGTCCTGGCAGCGAGTTTAGCCTTGTACAGCCATTCCTGGGCAGCAATACCCCCGGCGGGAATTTCAGCAAGTTCAACGTTTTCAGCTCGTTTGACTTGGATGTCAACTCGGTTGTGTTCTTGTTGTCACGAATGATGAAGAGACTGCAGAAATCTACGGAAAGCCGCTTCGCTGCGGTTTCCATGACACCACCTGCTGTTGGCCAATCCCAAAGGCAGGGGCTCCCGGTCTCAGCTACGTCCCACAACTTTGACTTCCAAGACGGGATAGGCCAGGATAGGGACGGGTGTTCGGATACGTCAGGGTCTTATTCTCCGATGGCTTTGATGGGGCATTACGCGCTGCGGGAAGTGAGCCAGAAGCACCAGAGCGTGATGGAGTCGCTCCGAGTCGTCGGGTGGCTTGCGGATGAATTATGATAGAGCCTGTACAACAGATGTAGACGCATTTGTGAAACTAAAGTTAAAGATACATCAATTGAATAAGCGACAGCCACATGAGTCGTTTAAGACTGCAGATCAAGCTTCGTTGACCAACGACTTTCGACTAATATCCACACTTGCCAAGCTCGTTCTCGGATTTTGAATCCCGTCCCCGGGGTTAATGATCATCCCGTCATGTGGGATTTTCTCCGGGAAAGCCGTTGCAAGATCCGAAGCCGTGTGCCATTGATCATCTGGTTTAACAAATTTCCCAAACATTTGGAATTTCATCCCATCAGAGCCAAACTTTCACACTCGACTTCGGGCGACACCTCACGTCTCTTCCGAGACGCTGCCTCGGTGCGGGTAGTGGCCAATGCTTCCAGACGAGGAGCCACACCCAGCGCGCTGCTTTGAAGGCAAGACTGGAATGCCTGTCTGCAACAATGGTTGTGACATTGACGCCCGCTGGGGGGGCGGCGGTCATCTTACGTTGTCACCACGTCACTTGCTTAGGTTGAAAGTGATACTTCTCAAGGAGTTCGGATCATGGAACTTTCACCGAGATGAAAACTGTGTTCGGCGCTTTAGCTCACCAGAGCTGGTTCATGATGAGACCATCAAACCTACGCAGGCCTTGAGCCGAACTTTGTCTCGTCTCATTCGGCTAATCACTTCCATTAAGTAGATCGGCATTCAATGCATCAGAGACGTGATCATTGCGCACAGACTTTTCAAGTTGTTGCTGTTGTATTATTTTACGCCGGTAAGTCCCGTAGGTAAAGGGCGTTCGCATCTTCATCAAGCTGAAATATCTTTCTAAATACCTTACAAAAATCATTGCTGCCAAAATATTCCACCTTGCTGATAATGAATACTGTATTGATTCCCTGTGCTGAATGTAAATAGACTTTTCAAATGTGTGTAAGAAAGAACACGTACACCTAATACCTCTATCCATCTACCGGCTTCATCTTCTCTATTGACGGCCATAAGTGATGCAATAGAGAGATATTTCTCAGCACATTGTTCTCTTAAACGTGACAATTTGTATCAATGTTGCTCATAACCTCAAGTCTAAGCCTTAGGTTGCTCGTAGCTCGATTGCACCTGAAAAGCGAAATATCAATTCGAGAGCAGCGGTCTTGATGAAATGTGTATCTCTTGCATATTGGCTGACACATCACTGCTTGTGACGTTTTACTTCTGGGGCCTCTAACCATTTCAGACGGTTCTTTTGTCCTGAGTTGTATGGTTCCAGTGTGACCTGTGAGCAGTCTGAGTATTTCACTTTGCATAAGGTTGACTGAGACTTACAGACACAACTAGCAACGGCAAACCCGCAGCTTGATGCCCTCTATTTCAGTCTTTGTTTGGTACACATACTGAGTAGAGAAATGCCTTGTTGATGCAATTCTTCGACCTTGATGTAGAAGCACTTACGTCAACTCATGACTTGATCAAGTCCCTCAAATTTCCACTTCTGTCGACATCAACAGCCTAGCGTCCACATAGCACTTCTAGCCCCCAGCGCAAACTAAATGCCCACCTTACATCTCCCGGTGCAGCGCCGAGCCTCACAAAAACCTATTCCTGCAAAATTTTCTGGCATTGAACTATAGATGTGGTATTAGCATTTGAGGATTCAGAGTGTCCCGCAGCGTTACATTCGGTTTCCGGCGTGGAGGACTTGGGCTTATCTAGAAAGCTTGGCTCTCTTGGCTCGGCCACCTAAATCTCTTGTCTCCTTCCAAATCCATACTGGGCCATATTTTACAGACCGGTAGAAGGCGGGGTATCAACCCTAAGAGCAACGAGGTTTTTTTGGTGTCGAGAGTTGTCAAAAACGCGGAGATAACCTTTGGCCTGAATAGCTCTGTGGAGTATGCTCAGATGCTCGCCGACACCGCTATCTGCCAAGAGGTTCGTTTCCTGCCTGTTCAGGAAACGGGGGCAGACTTGAGAACCACTGAATGATGTGACAGAAAGATAGAGAATCTATATATTACAAGTCCGTGTCACCTTGAAGCCCTCGGCCGGAATTGGTTTGATCGAATCTCTCTCCAGTCCAGGGTTACTGCTCCACATCCTCGACTTTGAGCATTCCAAGAGCCTCATCCCAGCCACGTTGAACCCGTCGTAGCAAAGCAAAGGGTCACATCGCTGTCTCCGTGCACCATGCATCTCGTCTCGTTTACTAGGGTCGTTGCTCTAACGGCAGCTGTCGTTCATGGAAGGGAACTTCCCAAGGACGAGGCTCGCGCTGCTGGTAAGGATATTAGTCGAATCATACTAGCGGAGGTTCCTGACATTGAGTAGAACTCTATGATTCTGGTGTCATACACGACAGACTCATGTCGGCGAAGATTGTAGGCAACATATTGTTACGAGATGTCATCGGGCTACGAACTGACAATATTATCTAGGCACACTGGGAAGCCGAAGAAGCGGTCGGCCTCATGAACTCATCTCAGTGGCCTAGACTAGGCTACACTAAGTGTGTCGATGGCTACGCTGAGGCTATTCCGGATAGCCCATTACACAACTTCAAATGCAAAAATGTAGGTTCTCTTGGTCGCGACGTCGACGGATGTTTGCTTTGTGAAAAACGTAGTGACATTGCGTCGATTTAGATGGATCTTTATGACTTCATCAACCACGCGGAACTAGGATCATCGAATGCCGATTACCGCGGCAAGAGTGGGAGCTCTTCCTGGGGATGGACTGATCCAGATTCTGGCCGTGAGTTCATTGGTGAGCACGGCCCCAACCTATCACCGATTACCCTTCTTTTTTGGCTGACTCTGTCATCAAAGTAAGCGGCATGTTTGATGGGTGCGCTTTTATCGAGATTCTGCCCGAGGGCAAGATGCTCAACCTTGGATTCTTGTGAGACCCCCCGAGCTTCACAAATATGGCGAATAACACCCCATAACTAATCCTGTGCGATGTCAGACCTACGTACTCGCCCGTTGGCAATAGGGCATACTGGCATGAGATTCGTCCGTATCATAACTATATGCTCATTGGCTCTGAACTCGAGGGGCATGGCATCCAAATCTTTGACATGAAAAAGGTAAGAAGTTGTTCCAGATCATGAGGGCAACTGATATTTACTCGTATCATTAGCTTTTGGATATTGATCCCATCGAAGCAACCGTTTTGTTCACCAACGAGAATGACTTGACCGGACATTTCATCGAGTCTCTCCCATTGGGTCGCAGCCATAATGTTGTTGTCAATGAGGAGGCCAAGTACGCAGTTGCTGTCGGTGTCCAGCCTCGCGCGGAGGGCTGCATGGGCGGTCTACACTTTTTCAGTCTCGAGGACCCTGGTAACCCTGTCGCCCTGGGTTGTGATGGTCAGGATGGTTATGTCCATGACGTAAGTCTCCATTTTTACCCAAGGATAATTCCCAATCTGTCTACTTGTCGACTAATGGAAGTGAGTTCAGGCGCAATGTCTTATCTACAGAGGCCCTGATGCCAAGTACCAGGGCCGTGACATCTGCTATGGATACAACGAAGACACATTGACTATTTATGATGTTTCTGACAAGAAGAATTCCAAGATAATTTCCCGCACGAGCTATGAGGGTGCAACTTTCACGCACCAGGGCTGGGTCAATGACGTAAATTGGCAAGGTAAGGTGCTCCAGGCTGTCACAAGGAAAGGGAACACGGCTAACATCCTGATAGAATGGCTCTTCATGGATGACGAGTACGATGAGGATGATCTCGCGGGCCCTGCTGCTGATGGGTACCCCGTCACGTACATTTGGGACATTCGATCTCTTGAAGCCCCGAAGCAAACTGGTCTATTCAAACACACAGTGAAGGGGATCGATCACAACCAATATGTTGTTGGCAACTTGCTTCTTCAATCAAACTACGGCGCCGGTGTCCGAGTATGGGATATTTCGTCTGTACCCGCAGATCCTACTGGAGGAAGCGTGTGCGAAATCGCCTATTTTGACATATATCCCGAGGATGACTCCCTCCCTGGAGGCGGTGCCATCCAGTTCTCCGGAACATGGTCATCCTACGCCTACTTCAAGTCGGGCTTCATTTTCGTCAATACAATCGAGCGCGGGGCGTACTTGGTCAAAATGACAAAGAAAGAAGCCTGCAAGCCCAAGACTTGTACTGCGGATAACTGTCTGCGTGCCCTCAGAGCTTCCAGCGTTCCTCGTCGGTTGGAGGAAAGTGAGAAGTTCTGTGGCGAGTTCACAAAGAATGTTATCGCCGACGTTACGGTTGTCCCCGCGTATGCTTCCGTGGCATGCCCGACTAATGTCATCTCGCGCGTGAGCTCGGCGTGCGCGTGCTTGCCAACACCCACCGCCTGAGCGAGCAACACGTCACGATCAAGCAAATAATAGAAGTTTTAGCAGTGCCCAGCATGCAATTCTTGCAAAAAAATGGTCATTTCTGGCAGAGATCACGAAAGCTGTTGACAGTTCCACACTTCGGCACCATGATGAGGAATCTTCTCCATGAGGGCCGGCGAGGGGCCGATCTTCGCTACCGAAGATCAGAGTGCAAGTCACCAAAAGGCGTAGAGGCAGAGATCTAAGAGAGTGTGCAGACTAATCGCGGTTTCACTATGAGAGATAATGGCGACTAATCACCGGCAATGAGAAGTTTTATTGGTGAAAGTACGAAGATTTTGGGATATGTAGGAACTGAACATCAATGCCGATTCTACATGCAAATTCTAGGGCAGCCGATGCCACGAGAAAAGCTCAATGGTCACCTGTAGCGCAACGCTTACTTATGCATGTTGGGACCCTGATCGATTAGCTATTCCAAACAAAGACTGATGCGCTTAGCAAGAGAAGGCAGCATCAGTTGAAGCAGCGGTGGAGGTGGAGGCAGCGGAAGAAGCGCCGGCGGGCGTAGATCCAGCGGGAGCAGTGCCGTTGGGGGGAGAGCCGCCAGAGTTGGAGTGGGTGACACCACCCTCAGCATAGAGTGAAGCGGCGGGGGTGATGGTCTGGGCCTGGGTGGTGTTGATACCGAAGGCCATCCAGGCGAAGAGGCCGTCAGTGACGCTGTTGCCAAGAAGGGTGTACTCCATGACAGGGTCGACGCCATTGGTGGCAGCCTCCTCGCTCAAGATGGAGTCGTCGGCATTGGTGGTGAGGTCCTGGGTGTTGGTGTTGTAAGGGGCAATAGCCTCAACAGCAGAGATGAGCTCCTGGTCAAAGAAGGCCTGGCCGACATGGGAGGCAATGATGACGTTGCCGAGGGTGTTGTTGGAGTAGAGAGTGGCATTCCGGTGCACCATCACGTGGATGTGGGTGGCGCGGGAGGTGTAGTGGCCGGGGAAGATGGACTCGAACTGAGCAACACCGTCAGAGTCGGTCGTCTGGATGCCGCGGAGCCAAGTCTTGTCGATTTTGGTCTCATCGGAAGAGTCTCCGTTGCCAGAAGCAATGATGCCGGAGTAGACACCGGTGGAGTTGCAGTGCCACATCTCGAGGTAGACGTTCGGGACGGGCTCGCAGGTGTCAACGTCGATGACCTGGTAGTCAAGGACAATGTCGACACCCTCCTGCTCCTCGATGATGTTGCGGCGGACATACTCGCCAGAGACGTCTAAGGAAACCTATTAGCAACTGGTTGTAGCGGAAGTGTATTTTTTTCTTAGGTGCTGGCTTACAGTAAGGGCCTTGGGTAACCTCAGGGGTCAAGACGCAAGAGTTGTTGCCGGAAAAGAGAGAAGAGTTGTCAGTGTTCAGGGTGTAGTTGAGTTCGGTCGAGTTGTGGCTCGCGGCGAGGACGGATTCAGTATCACGCTTAATGTTGCGCTTCTTTCGGGCCTGGTGGACCTGAGCGGAGCGGGGGGCGATGTTGCGGGCAGTGACACTGCGAGTGGCGAGTTTGTCGGCGCAGTGAGCCAAGTTGGAACGCTTGACGGTGCTCAAAAAAGCGCGACGCTCGGCAATCTCCTCCGTGAGATCGTGGCCCGGGTGGCCAACGGCGCTGGAAAGAAGGGTGAGGCCCGAGGCGACGGTGGAGAAACGCATGGAGGCGGTTGTTGGGGGAGCTGGGGGTGAGAAGCCTGCTGAAAGACGTGTTTATACGATTTCTCGAATTGAACGAGAGGGTTTGTTGGAAGTAAAAACGAGAGGGGTGTTGGTAAAGAGAGAATGTGATGCAACTAAGGAGTTTCTTCTTAGTTCTTGGTGGCTTCGACCTTGGGTTATTGTACTCGACGAGATGGTATCCTGTCTCCATGTATAGTCAACCACCCTCTCCCACTAACCGCGTCAGTGCCATAATGGTAGTTCGTCGCAAGAGATCAAACGGTGGAGCTCGACTCAACATACGGTACTCATCACCACAAGTCTCGTTGACTCGTGAGGCGAGGACGGCGGCTCCGGGAGGCCTCGATTGCGTGGGCTCCCGTTGCGGCTACGGAATAAGCATAGAGAAGACACCCCAGTCTCAGGCCCAGGCAACGTCCACATTCCTTCTGAACCTCGATGGTATCACCGGTAGGTGAGATAGTATTGGACAACGGCTAAGACAATCTCACAGGAGTATAGACCATCGTCAAATGTTTCTAGGTACAGCACCTTGGCAGGGGCTTATTCTCTCACTTTGGGGTAGTGACCAGTGACGTCTTGGGCATAACAAACCAGCCCCGGGCACATCTCCACATGGTCTAATTTTGCCTTCCTCTTGTCCCGGCTCGTATCACTGTTTCTCAGTGACTGTTGGGATCGCTTTCCCAAGTCTGAGCATGCGGACGTGGCCCTACGCGCAAGCATTTGGGAGACGGTGGAGTCTGGATTGTGGTTTAAGCCTCCCTTCTTGCGTTTCGATGGAGCTCCCTCCCAAATACCGTGGCAAACTCTCCCCGCTCTTGGGAAAATTCCCCGTCGGAGCGCGTCTACGCGTCACGCATTCATTGTCCATCCGACGTTGACTTGTTGTTTAACTGACGCTGTAAGGATATACTTCGATACAGCATGTGCTTCCTGTCCTCGGGTTGTCTTCCCAGAACCCCCCCCCCCCTGACACGTTTAAAATTCGTCACTTTTAACTCTGAGTATCAACGCACCAGCCCGCGTAGTTCAAATTATCTGCCCAATGGGATTATCCGTCTGCGAAAAGTATTTTATCTCGAGAGGGTGGCTGTGCCCGGGCCGCAGGAAGAGTACATGTATCCTCTAGAAAGACTAGCCGACGTTCAGGCTTGACATGCTTGCACATCTGTTCGCAGATTGCGGTGTTTGAACGTGGTGAATAGTCTCAATTGTATCAGCTTGGATCGTGTAGGCGGCTGGAGTCCCGGACCAGCTGCCTTTAAAGCAAGCATTCTGCGAGTATTCCGTTGGACTTGACGCTTCGGAGCCTCCATACATGTACTCTTAGCCACTTCGCATGCTCAAGGTGAGAGAGCATAGCGGAAGATCAAGGCTCCAAGGATCCGTCATCACGGTCGCCCAAGGTTCTTGGATATCCTATGCTACCTTAGTTGTCATATCGAAAAATCATGCACCACGCCGTGCAGCTCGGAGTGGTTGAAAGAAAGTCGTAAACGGAACATAACTGTCGTCTGTTTCATCCCGTCTTCCCTTCGATCATGCGGTCCGAACTACCAGATGATAGCCAGGTTTGCATGTTTCCTGAACGCGCGTAAACTTACGGAGAACTTGATTCTAGTAACCATTGATGAAGTAGTGACGGGTCGGGCCACTACTATCACAAAGATTCCCTGGGTCAAGACTGTGCTGGCGAAGCATTTCACAGGCAAGCAGCCAATGAACCTGATGCAAATATCAGCTTGGCCGGTGACTTGTCATCTAAACCTTCGACTTTCCCTGTTCTAAGCCCCTTGTTCACAGCCTAGTTGACTTTTTTCATCTTGACAGAACGGTCAAGGACGGTTGATCGGCTGGCTTCCACAGCTGGTTGGCGAGGAACATAGCATTCCATTCAATGGCAAACGTGGTATTGCCAAACCGTCAGCTCCCCACGCAAGTTGGACACCTGCCGATTGCCTTCCTTGAAATTGAGATACAAGCATATGCCGAAGGGAGGCGGGAGGCTCTCGACGGGGTGTGGACGGCCACAACCACATGCACCTACGGGCTGCCTCCATGTAGACTATTTCCCCAGAGGAATCTGAAAAGCGCAATCGCGATCCCTGATCCGAAGATTGCGTCACAAGAAACTCCACTTTATACCATCCTACGATCTCCGGACACATTCACGGTCTCCAGTGAAGTGACCAGTCTCTATTCACTGCCTGCCAGATATCGTGTCATAAGGTAGCTCATCGTCAAATATAGAAGAGAGTACTTTGACGAGGATCTTGGGCCGGCCACCCAAACCTACGCTTTGCTTGGCAACTTGACAATGCTCATCCTTACTCTCTGGTCGAAACCTCTGCCGTTTACTGTTATTCTGTCCAGATATCGGGGACTTCTGGTCCCGACGAGGGACGAGTCACCCAATCAACCGGAGAAGTCTCAGTGACGTACTCCCCGTACCACTGTTGGTTGCAAAGCCCCCGAAAATATTGAGTGTTGGTACATTGGAAGAGTTAAGGATTGGAGCAACAAAGTGTGCAAACCACAAGGATTCGACGGGAAGAAGAGGTGGGAACACAGGCTACGTACCCAGCGCCTAAGCCAAGCCATCATGCGCTCCGCTCCGTTGATCGGCGCTGACGCTCAAGGCCTAACGTGCCCAACGTTGACGTGTGTCGCCATTGGAACTTCTCCCTATTTCATCACCCTCGGCCGAACAGCGACTTACGACTGACTCTGACAGAAGGGCACTTTCATTTCAGCAATCGTCATGGCGGAGCCACGAGTAAACAATGACGATCAGGTCCAACCATTGTCTTTGATACAGTCGGCCGGTGGGCAGTCCCTTGTACGCCAGCTCTTAGAGATCCAGACGGCTACTATCGAGCAATCAAAATCACTCCATTTCATCCAGAACCTCGATTGTTTGTACCTTGACAAAAGCCGAAAGCGCCACCCTGAAACCCGTGATTCGGCATCTCAAGATAATAGCCCCGTGTGGCTTCGCGAACGAGGCCTGAATGCCTTATCATCCGACCTTAAATATATGGCCGTGTCGTGGACATGGGGCATTTCAGAACCTTATGAAGACTCTGCCGCGGGCAGACACCTTGTCCAGCCCCCTGACGGTAGCCCTAATCAACAGTCTGAAGTTCGAGACCGGGTCTTCGACCGTATACAGCGATACCTGGAAGCCCAGCCTGACTTACGCTACGTATGGTTGGATAGGCACTGCATCTGCCAGGAACCGGGTCCGGAGAAGACTCGAGGCATGCAGGCGATGGATTTGGTCTACAAGCTCAGCAGTCACCATGTTGCTCTACTTGCACGGCCAATATCCCGAGAAGAGCTTGGCCTTCTCGCCGACGTTCTTCGTGGCAATCTTGTGTCCGAACAGCCTACTGGGGAGTTTCGTCTGAGGCCCATCACAGAAAATGCTCTCGACAGACTTCACAAAGCTCTGGTCCTTCTTGAGGCCATAACCTCCGATCTGTGGTGGACAAGAGCATGGACTTTCCAAGAGAACTATCGCAGCAAGGATAAGATGACACTGCTCATTCCTCATCCTAGGGATATTGACATGGAGAAGGACAAGAGACATGACAGCAAACTTTTTGGCGAAATCGTTGGGGAAGTATCGATCTCATCTGACCTTTTCGAGAAACAATTCACAAAGCTTCCAAGCATGCATGGCAACGAAACGGCAACATGGCGTTCTCGATCTGTACGGTTTTGCCGAAAAAATCCTCAAAAGAGCCCCCAGTTACGAAGTCCTCTTACGGGAGACAATGCCCGATGGGCAATATTCAGCCCGCTGGTCACAATCTCCGAGGATCATCAAGGACATCGAGTCACGCGGAAGCAAGTTCTGCGTGGACAGATTGGCCATAGTCGCAAATTGCTGCCAGTACTCTATTAGGCTAGATGACGCCAAATTGCGGCGAGGACCACACAGCATGAGTCTGTCCATGCTCGCCCTGTATCTTTTGAATGGGGAGATTATGGAAATCAGAGTCATGGAGGATCGGAAGGTGATGAGATGTCGAGGTGAAACCGTGGCCGGATTCATCTTAGATCAGTCCTTTGATGGCTTCTGTCCACCTCTGCAGCTGTTGCAGCGCCCTCTTGTCTACAACAATAGTTGCCGATTCATCAACGTCCGGCTAACCGAAGAGGGGCTGCAGACTTCAGGTCACGTTTGGAAGCTCTATCAAGTCATACCAACGGAGCAATTCGCTCTCCAACCTTCAATAGATCGAAGACATCATAGTCTAAGGGACCGCCGAAGGCACGTCATTAAGCGGCTTGCGGATCTGCGAGATGTCCTCGACGAGCTCAGACGTAAACCACTGGTGCGAAAGCTGGACCAATTTCTCGATACGGCTATACGATCCAGGGAAGGAGGTTCCTTTTCCGAAAAGTACATGTGGACAATGGCCAAGATGATTGTTGCGGCAATGGATGCGCAGAAGCCGCTCGTGCTCGGCGGTCTACTCGAGCTCGGCGGTCTGCTCGACGACCAGCGCTTTCCCTACACCGGTATCTTCGTGCTGGAAGATCTTGAAGAAGAAGAAGAGGAAGAAGAAGAAGATGATGTGGTATATTGGGACCGAGATGACTATGTAGACGCAGGTTACGACGTACATGGTCTTTGTTTCTTCCAGGGACACCCTCGTCGATCGGTAGTGTTCCCATGGCATCCTGCGTTGAAAGAAGGCGTTGGAATGTGAACACCACATGTACCCTGAATATGGACCATGTCCAAGTATGACGACCATCGGCCAGTTAAACTTGCGTTGGAAGTTATGAGATATGTACATAACCTCAGCTTGGCCGGCACACTTATATATCACGAAATGTTTGATTGCTTTTACTCTCAGCCTTGCTGTCCACTGTCTTCATGAATTGTGGCTTCAGCGAGCCTGATCAATTGGACAATCTCCTGAAATCTTTAGACGAAGCACTTCGCGTTGCTCGCTGGACGATGCTGTCGCGATATCATTTGCATGAGACGGCTTTCGTTTGCACAGCTCCCTCCGCTGCAATTCCGAGAACGTAGAATATTTCTAACATCCAGTTCTAAGACGAAGAGTCCAAGTCAAGACTCATTCACACCCACCCGGGCTATCTTCTGTAGCGGCCATCAGTCGAAGGCTCAAGTCTGCATGGTACACATCCCCGATGCTTTGGCCTTCCCCGACGGCCAATACTCCAGATTACGCATGGGCTTTGACTAGCTCAAGGTGGCACCTATCCAAGCATGCTCAGCGGGAGACACGTTTCTGGTGCCTCTGCGGCGGTTAAAAGAGGGACAACGGAAGCGCGGGATCTTAGGATCCCCCCGCAGTGACAAGCCCCAGGGATGTTCCAGCTTGACTTGCCGAAGCGGCATCCCCGTGAGACCGCTGGGGAGCACCCGTCAACGGAGTGTTGTCGGCTGCGTGAGTGTGCTTGTCCTCGCCTGTGGGCCAGCGTGGCAGGTAAATATACCCTGGGTGCCTGGTCGGGAAGTTCGGTGTTGCGATGCGACTCGGGACGTCTACGACATGCTGTGATTGTCTGTCAGTCAACTTGGCGAGAATGACAATGACGAATTGACTCGACTGACTGGACAACTGGAGACATCGAAGGTACTTCAAGAGTGGGCGACGAGACCTCGGATGGTTTGTGCAACGATCCTCGACACTGGCACCAAGTAACCCAAAATAACTTACGGCGAAGCGAGACCGGTCGGTCACGATAATGGCCACACCGAGGACGAAGAAGCCGGTTCCCCCGTGGATAGAGAATACGTACCCGCATGTCGAACACAGTCTGATATCGTTCCCCCGAAAACACATCTTTCTTGTGACGATCAACCGGCCGGAGCCGATGAACTGTCTTCCCGTCGAGGCAACAATCGAACTCGGTGCACTTTGGAAATGGTATGACGCCGAGCCGGAACCAGGGCCTTTTGCACCAGCATTGATTTGAAGCAATGATTGGACATAGTCAAAATAAAGGATGTGGCCTTCGACCATCCACGGGGTCAATTTGCGGGCATGAGCAATCGAACGGGAAGACAACCAATCACTGTCGCATGTAACGGCCATGCTAACGGTAAGCTCGCGACTTGAACGAACCAGAAGAGACCAGCGGCAGATGCTCACCCAACACTAATGTGGCATGCAGACGGTGGCTTTGAGGCTATTCTCAACGCAGACGTTATCTTCGCTTCACCAAATGCGACCTTTCGTCTCCCCGAAGTCCTCCGCGGTGTCTCTGCTCTCACAGGCGCATTGACCCGGTGTATGATGCTCTTCGGCAACCACCGGACGATAGACCTCGCACTCACAGGCCGGATCATGTCGGTGGATGAGGCGCATACTTGGGAGTTGGTCAAGGAGATTGCAACGCAGGAGAAGCTGCTCGAGAGAGCACTTGACTATGCTCGTCTGATCGTTGCATTGAGTCTTGACAGCGTTATTATCTCGCGATTGGAGGCGCGTGAAGCATGGGAGACTGGCGTTAGCCGAGCGACTATGCGCGGACAGGAGCTGTGGGCCGAAGCGATGCTCAGGAGCAAAAATACGACGGAGGGACTGGCGGCATATCGTGAGAAGAGGGACTCAAAGTGGTTTCTATCGCATTTATAGGCTCGCAACTAACTAGATTCTATGCAAATCCCTAGTAGCTAACAAAACTTTAGTTGATATACCTGGACCTGAGGAGAAGAGTCAAATCAGATGAGAACCAGCGTCGATGGTTTAGTGGTAAAATTCTCCGTTGCCATCCAGCAGCGTCGGGGAGCCGGGGGTTCGATTCCCCCTCGACGCATTCATTTTGTTTTGCCATCGACTGGAAGCCACAGACGTTCTTTTTGGATGCTGTCACGAGATATCAACATGGAGGTTTCCCGGCACAAAGCCGAGGTTATGTTCCGTGCCCTTCAGCAAACCCTTGCACCCCGTTTTGCTGGCTGGCATTACCTGGCATGCTGACGAACAACCCGCCTCTGCAGGGGCAGTCCTCAACCTGTTGGCCAGTGTCATCGTTTTCTTCCTTTGAAAGTATACCCCTTCGAAGAAAGAGTCTTTGCGCCTCTTTTGACTCAAAGACTGATAAGACAGCCGGTATTGCAGCGGCATAGATAGATTGGCCTCATTTCGCGACTGAGTCCGAGTTTGGACGAAGATGGTACATGACGCAAACTCTGCCTCAAATCCAAAGTCGCTCTCTCCTTGCCGACAGCCGTATCCGACCTTCCGCATACGCAACATCAATGTCATACCTTTGGTTTCGCTTGCAAAATCTTGGCGTATCCGTTGGATCTGACTGATCGTTAGCTTCCTGTCTCACTACTTGTCATTTGGGTGCAGAATATGGCACCATGTGCGAACTTACAGAGCGATTCGCCCGTCGTCCTGGACAACTGTCTCAAAGACAACATCATCCATTCCGCCTCCGCTCTTGACAACCCACATGCGCGTCTCGAGAGTTTCTCCGGGATAAACGACGCTCTTGAACCTGGCCCCATAGGCTTTGAATCGACTTGGGTCGCTGCCGCCCAGCTACTGCAGCAAACCATGTGCGGCCATGTTCCAGGTGCCCAGGCCTTGTAGGATGGACCCCTTGAATCCGGCGCGCTGCCCAAACGCCTCGTTCGCGTGGAGGGAGCTGTAGTCTCCGCAGAGGCGGTACAGGAGGGCCGCCTCCGGAGTGGCCTTGATGATGTGCACGGCATCCGGGGCGCGCTCCGGCGCTTTCACGGCCGGCTTCGTCGGGCCTCGGGGTCCGTTGTAGCCGCCTTTTCCTATGCCGAATGCGGTAGATGTCATTGTGGTGTAGGTTGTATCGGTCTTCTTATCGACCAAGAGCTGCTCTGCTTGTTCATTGGCAAGAGCTCGTTAATCCGACAGGGTGTTTGAGCCCAAAACTCAAAAGGGATGCATCAACCATCATGACGATGAGGACATACGCATCCAAGTCTATCGATGTTCCTCGCCATCGAAATCTTACCGAGCTGATTCACACGAACGCGAGCTCCATTCCAGAGTCTCATGTCATCGCCGCCGATAGTCTTACGAACCGGAGCATCACTCTCGGCGAGCTACGGAGCCATGTAGGACGGATTGCAAAAGGTCTCGCGGATAAGCCGAGTCCGCCGGATCAAGCACGATGGGTAATTGTGTTACCCAACTGTTTCGAGTTCCTCGAGGTCTTTCATGCCATCTTATGGACAGGCGGGGTCGTGTGTCCCGTCAATCATGCCCTCAAGGCAACTGAAATCGGCCATGGAATCGCGGTCTCGAGACCGCAATTTGTTGTGGCATATAGCTCGATATCAGGAACAATACAGGAGGCCGTCGATATGGCAGCAAGAGAGCTGCTAGGTAAAGGGGTATCATGGAGACCACCACCGATTCTATCCATCGTGGAACGGAGCAAGCAAGCGAAACATATAGCGAATGACCTCCTGGCGTCAAGTCAGCTGTCCATACCACACTGGCCAGACACATCAAGACGACTGGCCTCAATACACCTCTCATCCAGAACCACAGGGAAACCAAAGGCGTCGAACTGACACATTACAACTTCGTTGCCAGCGTCATGCAACTCATCGCCCTCGACCCCAAAGGCCAAATGTTCAACTCGGCAAATAGAACCGTCATATTCACGCCCTGGGCTCACATTGCCATGACGGCAGCGCTCCTCTTCCTCGGTCCGTACACCGGTAGATTTCACCACGCGATGCCGCAGTACAGCATCAAGAGTTTGGCAGGCTCGTGGGCTCTGCGCAGGCCAACATGTTCCAGGGCGTCCCGAGCATGGTGCTCAGGCTGACCAAATCGGATCTGACGGAGCGGTACGACTTTTCCAAGGCGCAAGTCATCAATATTGGTGGCACTCTGCCAAATCCGGTGCAGCTCTCGAGACCACTAAGCCGGGCGCCGTGGAGGCTTATTCAGGTGTGTGGGATGACGGAGGCGGCTGCATATGTAGCCTACCAGGAGTTTGACAAAGTCGTTCCTGATGGCTGTACTGGGAAGCTTCTGCCTGATATCGAAGCGGCTCTGCAGAAAGAGGGAACAACTGAAGATACGCTTTTGGGCGGTCCTGGAGAGTTGTGGAGAGTTGCGGCTTCGGGGCCTAAACATCACACGCGAATATGCGTTGAACCCAGGCGCGCTCAAGGAAGCGTTTCCCGTCGAGGGTTGATACAACACCGGAGACGTGTGCCGTATATATGAGCAGGGACGGCTGTCAATCGTCGGGCGCACAAAGGAGTTGATCAAGTACAAGGGCTTCTAGATGATCTCGATGGAACTCGAGCAGATTGTCAACTCTCATCCCCTCGTGAGGGAGTCTGGCGTCGGGGCTCTCTGGGATGAGAGCCAGTTGACGGAGGTCCCTACTGCCTGGGTTGTCTTTCAGGAGCACGACGGGAGCAACTTGAAGAGAGGCGAGATCGTTGGAGCTTTGAAGGAGATTCAGAAGGCTGTAGACGAACAGGTCAGCGGGTACAAGAAGCTTAGAGGCGGTCTTTGGGTTGTTGACAAGCTTCTGAGGAACGCAACTGGGAAGATCTTGAGGAGAGACTTGGTGCGGGCAACTGAAGGTTTGTGTTATTCAGAGGAAGGCAACAAATTCTGGGCCAAGCTCTAAGGATGGAACCGAGTTAGAAGAGCGCCCTGAGATTCAGCGTGCCTGATCTCCTGGTCTCATGGAAACCAATGCCACTTACTACACCCAAAGAGTGATAGTGTCAACACTCTAGGTAGTCTCTATAGAACCACATATTGTATATTGTGGAGTTGCTGAATTAGGGTTCTTCCGTTGGAGCAAAGTTTCTGGCAGGGTAGTCATGTCTGGATAGCCAGCCGAACAAGCACACCCACACTGATGGCCTGGTTTAGTTCTCACTCTCTGAAGGCGAATGGGCCTCGACAGCCAGTCTCAGCTGCATCGACTTGGCTCTCGTTTACTCGCCCAACTCTCTGAAAATTTCGTCAATTTCCAATTACGACGTGGCATTTGTGCGCTCGGAATGATTGTCCGAAGTGGTCTAGAGCAATTATTACACCTACCCAGGGATTTCATACGTTAGCGCAGTGAAATGACAGGGAGGGTCCACTGCAAGTACCAGTTTTATCTTCTTCGCCTAATTTCTATAGCCGGTCTAGAGGCAGTACTTCTAGATCTGAAGGCCGAAATTCTCTACTAAAGCTGAACCTCTTAATCACAAATATTCCATTACTTTCCCACTAATTTTCCCGCCGACTTTACTAAAATTATAATTATTTTTAATATTTTAATAAAGTAAAAGAAGGTATCGGTCCTTATTTTACTATATATTTTATATATAAATATAAGTATTGTGACTTTGCAGGGCTATTACCGAATTTGGTTAAGTCCGTCTCCGCAAGTACCGCACTAACGTATGAAATCCTAGGACGTTGTACATGACATGATGATAGAACAAACCCTTGTCAAGAAGCGGACGCGCGGGTGCCGAGGCAAATTAAAAAAGAGTCGCGAACGATTATAGATCCATCTGGGCCGCTACAGTATGGATATTCGCAAAGCAAATGGTAGTACACGGCAGTCCGCGGGTCCGATTCGGCCGGTAGTTACACAGCACCAGAATGTTCAACACTCTGTACGATCTCTGAGGACACTTTGCCACTCACACGAACGTAGGAACCTCGCACCAATGTCGCTCTGCTCACGCTTGCTGCTCGGATCCGGGTAGTATTCAACAATAAGGCCCAGATCCCGAAAATATTGTAGGCTGAAGTAGTAGTCAAAGCCTCAACTTCATGTTGGTTCTAATCACCTGTAATCAAGGTCATTTCTTTTGGGTTCCTCAGGATACATCTCACACACCGTCTCTGACAGAACCTGCGTCAGGCCGGTCCCAGAGCTTGCAACTAGTCACAGTCGAGAGATGGGTGCATTTACGCGTCTCTCATTCATCACATGTGGATAATCATAGAGCCCATACATTCATTCTGGGCTGAGGGTATCGCTGGAAAGTCGTTACCATACGAAGTCACCCTTCCCTTGTACCGTCTCCACGGGATCTCCGTCGCACAAAATTCCTGTCATTCCCCGTTCCAGTGGTCGTTCATGTGACTAGTCGTTACGCCCTCTCCCGCTCCTGTCTGCGGACTTCCTCCTGAAATACGTTCCTACCCGGCGCGGAGCCCGGCGGCGGACTCGTCGGCTCGAGCTGGATATCCGCGCTGCCCTTCTGCCTATGCATGCTCCGTGGTTGCCCCGTGGGATGCGCCGCATTCTGGCGTTCCACCGCGGCAGCGACAGCCGCGTGGCGGCGACGACGCCTGATGTACAGCCACGTCATCACCGCGGCAATGGTGAGAGAGATGAGGATGACGGGTAATACAATGGCAAGGAGGTTCGGTTTAGGGGTGGAGGGGTTGACGTTCAAGGCCGACCTCAGTGTGAAAACGGGTCCGGTGATGTTGTTCTCTTCGCCGGTGTCGGGGTCGTTGTACATGAGGATAATGGTTATGTTGTTGGCGCTCTTATCCGCCAGGTCGGTCATATGGGGTGTCCAAGGAACCCAGCCATCGCCGCCGTTGATGTTCGTTACAGAGAATGAGGGTGCGCTGTCAGTGATGCCGTTGTCTACGTCGAAGCCGACGATGCCAATGGGCGTGGCGGGGTCGGCGAAGAAAGTCGTATCCCAAGTGACTTGGAGAAAATTGTTAGCAGAGCGGACTTGAGGCGCAGCGGTACGATAGTCGCGCGCTTCAGACGGGCCGGGTATGAATTTAAGCTTACTGAAGTACGTCGTCTCCACGTACAGAGTGCTCCCCCGTCGGGGCTGACAAAACGGACCGTCCTGCCCGATGTTGTTGTTGCACACGCCAAAGACTCCCCCATATCCCAAGGTGTTGCTCGCCTGCGGCGGCGGCGGTACGCCTGTGCTTGTCGTGAGTCCGCCAGAGGTGGCCGTGACGGTGTAGACGGTGCCCGTTAACGAGTACGGCGGCGGACTGATTGTTGTGCGTGCGCCATTGCTGGTAACGACCGATGGCGAGATTGTTCGGGCATTGCCGTTTGAGTCGATGGTGATCCAGTCGTTCACCGGACCGGGACCTTGCCTGGGTTGGACGGCCGTGGCTGATGATGATGTTGCGAAGAGGAGAGCTGTCGCAGCAAAGGCTGACAGCAGTCGTTGTGTGTTTAGGAACATGGTCTCGAGCATCTGCGGTGCGGTACGATGCGATGCTTCAAATGTCGGGCGAGCACAGACGCTGTCGGTGAAAGTGCATGAGGTAGAGTCTTGGTCCGTCTTCCCAACTCAAGTCCACCTTTGGTTCCGACCAGAGTTGATGAGAACCCCCAGCTTGCAGGAAAGGAATATCTCGAGGGGAAACTAAGTCGCAATGGAGAGCCTCGCTAAGAACGATAGATCGACATGGATCGTAAGACAAGACAAGGATCGGTTGGTGATGGACCACTTCGTCCCGGCCCTCTACACCTCAGCGTGCCGTATCTTGCTGGGTATCAAGTATTCAGCGGCGCCGCTGAGCAACGGGAATCTGCTGAGAAATAAAGAAAATTTGGGGGGCCCCAGAAGAAGCGGATGTTTACCTGCTGGGGGTCTCGCAACCCGTCCGTCATACGAACTTGGAATAGAGGGGCATCGGCGTTGGTAGCAGTAGGAGCAGCGGCAGCGGCAGCGGCAGCAAACAAGCAAATGTATTCGTTCGCGATTCTCGAGTTCGAGCCAAGTCCAAGTCCAGGGTTGGTTGCGCCGGTTTGGCTAGGTAGCGTAGCGCACCCACTTTGTGTCCAGGCGGCACAGCTTGGCTTCTTCTTATTTTACTTGGTGGCTGGCGAAGTAGAGCATTGGAACTGGATCTCAGGAAGATGGCGCTAGGACAGGACAGACTTCAATGGGAAAAGAAGACTCGGGCCAGTCAGTCAATTCAAGAAGTGGGAAGAGGAAGACGCTTGAATCCAAGGTGGAATGGCCTTTCTTCTTGTGCTCCGCCTGTCCCGCTCCCCAATGGCTCTTTGGCGAGGGGACAGCGCTCTCATGGTCGTCAGCACCAATGAAGAGGATGCTAGGCGTGAGCAACGCATGCTTGGCAAGAGACGATCGCGGGCATGGCACGGCAGCGTGGCAACCGATTGATAATGGGCGGAGAAAGCCAAGGAGGTTGGCACCGTGGTCTTGGAAGAGGAGCTTGGACGGAGTCGACCAGCACGTTGTTGTCTCGGCAAGCTCCAGAATCGCTGGTTCGAACCCGGAACGCCCCTGTCGAGCAGTGCTGGCGTGCTCTGGGCCCATGTCTCACAGCATGCCATCAAATGGTCTTGTGAGCTTGGTAATCACAGAAATATACATATAGGTATCCGTGCTCTACAATGTATACCATGCCACCATTCACCGGAGTACCGCAGGGTCCTCCATGAAGTCTGCCGGTCCGTCTTGGGACGTGACTTATTAACTACTAAGTTATCATGTGTTCGAGCGCTGACTGGCATTTCGTGAACTCTTGACAATGCCGTCTCAACTGGTCTACCCTCGAAAGTTTGACAGGCCAAACTGGAGACAGCTTTGTTTTAGCTCAGGTAAAGCGGACGAACACCTATTGGAACACCTGTACAGCACAGTAGTGTAGTGCCGGCCTGCCTTGCGCTTCTCTTTCGGTTCGACGCCGGGGCTGAACTCTCTGAAGCGAAAGCTGCGAGTTTCTTGCAGGAAAGAGGGGCTATACGATGGAGCAGACAGGGGACCACGTCTGTACGGCAGCAACTTTGCAGGCCCTGCCCTGCAGCCACCACTCAAAGCACCAAAGTCTGATGGGCGCCAAGCGGTTTGTCTGCCGTGACAGGAGGGTGATGGTGCTGTTTCTGTCTCTGCCGTTACCGTGTTGCCCCCGGGGAGCCACTATCGCCATCCTCGGGATGCGAGAGATGGAGTCGCTAGCCTTTCCTGCAACGTGACAAGAAATGATCGCGGTCCGCGGGCGATGGGGTCCAAAACTTTGATACAGCTTGGTGGTGATTGTCGAACTCGCCCAAGGAATCAGAAGAAATTGGTCGGTTGATGCATGCTATCCTATCTTTGGGAGCCGACCTTAAGGTTGGTGTCGTGCCGTGCATGGTGTAACACGAGAATGGCTTAGCCCAAACAGTTTTACGCACTTGGCTTCGATGCGCTTGTGTCAAGAGGCAGTGGGAAACATTTGTTCGAAGTGGTGGGATGGCAGGATGGTTGCGACTGGGAAGCGTGAGGTAGGACAGCGAGGTGGTTGGTCAATGGACCTCAGGGCAAAGGAAGGGGGCAAAGGGCCGGATTCAGACACCACTTGGTGGACTTGGCCTCTCTCGTACTTTTGCCAAGACTCATCAATGATCAATGGAGCCGATGTGCCGTGTGATGAATCTGTAGACGGACCAGGCCCGACAGCTGCGCCGCGGAGAAGGCCGGAGAGTGGACTGATGCGCCGGATCAGGGGGCTCGGGCCCTACGAGAATGGGAGCGGAGGATTTCTAGCTTGCAGTGCTTGCAGTGCGGCCTTTTCTTTGCTTTGGAACATCAACATGACTTCGGCCTGTTCCCGTTGAGTCGTTGATTGAGCCAAATGCAGCAAATCCGTATCTATGGATGCTACCAGAGTCCAGCCAAGGCGCCATTCAGGAACCAACATGTGTCATCCTAGACATGCTAGACCAGCAGCGGTGAAGCCCAGTCTGACAGAGCTAGCTTGAAGTGCTTCGGCTGAATCCGTCGCCATGCGAGAGACACATGGGCGCTTACATCCTCTCTCCCTCGGTGTTGCCAGAAACCAGCATGCCAGAGAGATGTTGCACAGGTTTGCGGATGGCGGCTTGTCCTTCAAAACAGCTGAATAGCAGTCGTCAATGGCCTCAAACCTCTTGATGAACTCAGAACACATATGCAACTTTGAGTAGATCGGACTGGGCAACGAGTCGACGAACCCATGGCCGCCACCACATGGGTTGCCCCTCATCACGACACCCACGATCCGCCCAGGGCCAGCTCCAACAAGACGTAAATCCGACGACCTGCCTCCTTCGGCCACTATCGGGGCGTGGATCCCGCTCTTGTGCCCACTGAACAGACGCAGCTAAGGTTGTCTTGCATGCTTATTCCCCCACATCAAACGTGATCCGTCCGATAGCATGGCTCGACGCTACGACAAGAAGCGCGTTTTTGCACGCCTTACTGAATCCGCCGCGCCATTTCACGCACTTGTCCGCCCAGCCGCTGGTGGGAAACGATCCAATGCCTCGATGCAGGACTCAAACCTCGTCCTGTAGAAAGAGCTAAGAAGTTGTCGAATTCCGCTTCAGCTCATCATGTCTTGCCCTGTGAATAAGGTCCAAAGCTCTGGGCAACGTGAACCTTCCAGACTGCATGCTATCCGTCCCGTCGCATCTCGGGACCTGAGCCATTGCTCTATTCCTATGGTCGCGAAGCCCTCAGCAACTGCCGTCTGCATCGTCCAGCAGCCATGCCATGCAGAGTGGCTGGTCGCAAAAGCAACGCCGGTGCGTTGGCTCAATGCAAGGGGCCCAACATGGCCAGACACGCACCTGTGAGGCGTTGTCCAGCCATACCTCTCTGATCCTTATCCAATATGAAACCATAGAAAGCCCAAAGAGCCTTCGTGGGTCGACTTGCCCCTCCGCGCCGCCCAGTCGCCGTTCCCCGATTGCGCTAGAGCAGGTGAGCAGCTCCCAGCTCCCAAAAGAGGCACAGAGGATCACCCGCTCGCGTCCATCTCGACCACTCGCCGCACGAGGAGGCGATGGAGGGGAAGATGGAGGGGCACATTCAGAACCAAAGAGCTTGTCCCTCGATTGTTAAGTGGAGTTTGTTTCGTGCCACCCCGAAGGTCGACCGACGCATCGTTCCAATCTGCTCTGAGGCTACTGAAATGCTACTGGACGGCACATTTCTTCACCTTGCCACTGAGCGTCCCCTCACCTTCAACACATCAGGGGCTCATTTATGTACACAGGGAGGCTTTCAAGGTGAAGCGTTGTAGCCGCTCGTCAATTGCTTGCTTGCTTTCAGATTCCTTCACCCGCCCACCAGCTAGAATGAAGGGATTCGCAACCGCCGCGCTCGCGGTAGCAGCCGCCACTACGGTGCTCGCGCAACAATGCGCCGATGTCATTGTCCCCCGCTACCCTGCCCCTCAGGTCGCCGCTGGCTGGCAAGCACAGCTCGTCGCCAATGGCTTCAAGAAGCCTCGGACAATCCACGTTGATAGCCAGGGTGCTCTGCTCGTCCTGGATGCAGCTGTTGGTGTTTATCGCGTCACATTCAAGGACAATGGCGGCACATGTCTATCGGTGATTGAGAGCAAGCTCCTGGTCAACAACACAAGGGTGAGAGCTTACTTTCGACAAGCATATAGTAGTGTATTGCTGACGCTTCATCTTCCAGCTCACACATGGCATGGCCTTTTCAGAAGATGGCAAGACGTTGTACGCCTCCTCCGTCGACCAAGTCCTCGCCTGGGCCTACGACGCAGCAGCCGGTACCGTCAACGCAGAGCCCGCCGTCGTCATTGATAACATGGCAAACAATGACCAGACCACGCGCACCTTGGTCATGTCCAAGGCCTCGAGCAACTGGCTCGTCGTCTCCCGTGGCGTCGATGAGAACTTTGACATTGACGCGCTCGATGCCACCAGCGGTCACGCTCAGGTCAAGGCCTTCGACCTGAGCAAGTCTGGCAACAATCCCTTTGACTTCAACACTGATGGGAAGCTTCTCGGCTGGGGCATCCGCAACGCCGTCGCCGTCGCCGAAGACCCGGTCACCGGTAACGTCTGGGCTATGGATAACTCCATCGACGATATCACGCGCAACGGCGTCGACATCCATGCCAACAACCCCGGCGAGGAGCTGAACCTGCTCGGTACCATTGCAAACGAGACCGACGCCGGAAACTACGGATACCCGCGGTGCTTCGCCGTCTGGGATACCAGCATCCCGCTGAACAGCTCCCTCACCGTCGGCGACCAGTTCTCCATGGAGCAGAACACGACGATGAATGATACCCGCTGCCACAACGACTACATTGCTCCCCGCCTCACCTTCCAATCGCACTCGTCTCCCGTTTTCCTCAAGTTCAGCAACGACGGATCAACCGCCTTCATATCTTTCCGCGGAAGCTGTGAGTTCCAGTACCCCCTCAGAACCTCACATTGACTTGAAGCTAACATGACGCAGTCAACCGCCCCGACCCCGTTGGCTACGCCCTCACCGCAGTCGATTTCTCCAACGGCGAGCCTGTGGCGAGCAGCGACTCGACCGACACGCTCAAGAACATTATGTATAACAAGGACCTCAGCACCTGCCCCGATCAGTGCTTCCGCCCCGTCGGTCTCGCGTGGGACTCCCATAACCGCCTGTTCATGACGTCCGACTCCACGGGCGAGATCTACATCCTACAACAAAACAACACCACGCCGACGTCGACGACGCCTGGCACCATAGTCACCGCGACTGCTAAGCCCAATGCTGCTAGTGGCTTTGCCTCTTCGCTTGGTCTTGGTTTCGCTGCGTTGGTCGCGGCAACCTTCTTCTCTTTCTAGACTGATGCAGAGATAAAATTAGCGCTGGAAAGAAACGTCAGTCGATCACCACTGCTATGGTGTTTGCCATACCCTTTTAAAATCTGAATTATTTCTGGCAGAGCAGTGTTACGATGAATGAATATATCTAAAGTACTTGCTTGATGAACACTTGCGAACAAACGGGTTGAGATTGGCCCAGAACCATGGTTTCTCTTATTTCCCCTCTGATTGAAGCCATTTTTAAGGACGCTCTTGTGACACAGAACGATTTTGAGGTCCTGACGGTGTTATCATTTGATGAATAAGTCTAGTTTTGTCTTTGTTTTTGTGCGCTGTCTACTCCAAGGCAGTGAGCTGATCCCTCGTACCATCCTCTCCATCCTGACTCCATCATGATTTCCTCGTCTTGTCCTTAAGCTCTGCAGACCACATCTGTCTTGCAGCTTCTCTTTGACAAAATCACTTTTCGACAAGCTCTTTGAAAAATTAAAACATCGGCCACTCATCGGCCACAAGGACCAATCCAAAGAGCCATGTTGCTTCCCAAACCCGTGCTTGTTCTTGAGCACTTCCCATCATCCACATCGACATACCCACATCTCCTTCCGTCTGGTATCTCCTGTTCTTCAAACACTGCCCGCATCCACATCGATACCTTCGCCTCTGAGTTTCCTATGACAGCCATCAACCTTTGTCGCGACCCCAGCCGTTCCGATGACGGCAAGAGCCCAAGCAATGAAGAAGAAGCCTAGAACTCCAAGGATGATGTCGATGATCAAGCTCACGATTTGAGCGTTGACAAGGCGTAAGATTGATACCAGGGATCACCTGGCGTCTTTCCTTCCAACGAACCATTCCAATCCATTCTCTTGGCGTCAGACACTCCCTGGGAGATCTTGGAACGTTGACCGGGGTTGTGGAGAACAGTGCCTGTTCCCCTATGCCAATCGTCAATCAGGCACTTGCAGATCTCCCAGATGGCTCCCTTGATGCCCTCGGGTGTGCCCTGCACCTCTACGATGCGCTCAGTGGACTGAGGGAGCATCTCCCTCTGGGCGACCATGCGGACGCCAGAGCCATCCTGGATGTCCTCCAGGAGTAGTCAGAGGCGTCCACCGCCCCCATTCGTTTAAGCTAAATTTCGAACATGACGCTCACCACACGTCAACGTGGATGCTGCCTTCAAACTCTCTGCCTGTCGCCTAGGCTGGTGGTTGGAGCCATTACAGATTCAATGTCGAAAGTAGCGAAGGTCAGAGATCTTGCAATGTCCACGGCCACAACGTTCTGTGGGGAAACACTGTCCCACGCAGAAATCGTTGTCGCCTAGAACTTTGCAAGATCTCTGCTGGTATTTGTATTCGATGCTCGGCCGCTTCGGCGCGCAGACGAAGTTGTCGCCAGCTCTCAGGGCAAATCCATGATTAATGCCATCGACACCCAAAAGGGTACGTCTGACTGAAAGGTGAGCCAGTCTTTGGAAAAAGATGTCGGATTCTCAATTCAAACCTGTTCTTGAAGCTTTTTTGAACCAGCTGGCTCCGACCCACTCCGATTATTCACGTCCCGGTCGGCGGTGACGTTGGGCGCCAGCCAGAGATTGAAATCGTCGATAATGCCGACGGCATCGTTGGGCAATTTGGCGATCTGTCACCATAATTTGAAGTTATTAGCAGCTGTTTTCAAAAGGATGGGTGCAGGGCAAGGAAGATCCGGGCTCAACTTACGGTGCCCACGCCAGAACTTGCCGAGGGGATCATCACGCCTCCCTTGTTCTGACCACCGCCACCAGCTATGTTCGATCCAGTAGTTTCGATCTGGCGAATTCAAGCGAATTGAGAGATTCGACATCTGCGGCTGCGTCACAAAGAGGCCAAGATCATCGTCGTCAGCATCGGCGTCGGGAGCAAGGCCGGCGGCGGCGGGGGGACAACGGCGTCGCGGCGGTGAGCGCCGGCCGCAGTGCCTCCCCGGGCACGCTTCCTTTCGATGCACATCGGATGATCATGGCGACCCTCGTCGCCCCAGTAGCAGGGGCAGAAGGCCCCGACGTCATTTTGATTCCAGGGTGCGTTTTCACGCACCCATTCAGCGGGGTCCAAAGTGGCCCGGTTTGGGGACCACTGACAGTGGTTACACGTGGCAAAGGTCTTTCGACCTAAGCCACGGTTGTTCGAGTCTTTTGCAGGCTCCTGGCTTGCTGGGCATGGCTCTGAGCCTGCTGAGCGTAGCCAGAAGCCTGCTAAGAACCTGAACATGGCCAGTAGTCTGCTGAGCATGGCCAGGAAAGGAGCCTTTCCAAATGAAGCACTTCTAGGCAAGTAACCGCTTGGGCCTGCGGCCTCTGGCAGGCTTCTGGCTTGCTGGGCATGACTCCGAGTCTGACGAGCGAAGCCAGAAGCCTGCTGAGAATTTGAGCCTGGCCAGTAGTCTGCTGAGAATAGCCAGGAGCAGACAGGGGAAAGCAGTAAGGCAGATGGGCGTATGCATAGCCAGGAACCGGGCCACCGTTATCTCGTTGTTGGGATTGCTTGTGAAAACGCAGACTTGTTCGAGCTTCTGATTCCAAAGAAGCTGATGCTGAATTGAAACAGGCTGATGTCGGGAGAGCATACGCAGAGAGGGTTGAGGCTGTATCGTGTCTGTTGAGGAGCCTGGGAAAAGGTATTTGTTAGCCACTATTCATGAGATCCAGAGAGACAAGAATTCGAGACCGAACCAGCCCAATGAAAGACAAGTTTCTTACTTGAAGGAATTTGGTTGAACATGCTCATCTTTCCACAATCGAACTTGAAGCCTTTCTTGTTGACCTGCAATTTGAACATCAAGCTGGTGACAAACCCGATTTCTGGTGCCTTTCCAGCCGGCCTGATAGCATTGAGAACATGGCTCCTGTCCTTGTTGTACCCAGAGACAGCTCTTGAAAGGAACTCATGCCCATTTTTTGGCGATTCGACTCATGGTTGATGGGGATTTGATCGTCGTTTTGTTGTTGATGCCCCTTGTGAAGAGGGGATTTGTAGCATGAATGCGTTGTTGGAACGTTTCCCTCGCTAGACTTGGGCAGTACGCAAAGTCTGCACCTCTCTGCCATTCATTTGAGCTGGCCATTGATAGACGTCAGGGATTTTCATGAGTCCTCTGAGGAGCCATCATTGACCTGCTGCCCATGGAAGGGGAGTCGTGGAGGGGCAAGATTCTCGATGTGAAGCTTAATACTGTAATGCACATTATTAGTAATGAAGTAAGACTATGTAGCTAGGGAAGACGCACCGCCTTGGACTTTTCTGTGCGTTTTGAAGCATTCTTGAACGCAATCTTCACCCTCAAGCATAAACAAGGTGTGAAGAAGCCTTTTTGTCAGGCAGTTCATTCTGCTAGCCAATAGGCAACTTGTCTGTTAGGAACGAACCCTTTGAAAACATGAAAGTTAGTTGTGAGCCTCGTCTCGCTGAATTTTCTAAACGATGCTGAGCACTTGCCTGATGTGAGGTTACTGACCTCGTCTGACACACTCGAGCTAAATATTGCTGTCGATTTTTCTCGGATTGCGACGCAAAATGTTCGGTTGGACTTCGTCGGAAGTAGCAATCGGATGGGAATGAAATAATGCTGAAGATGCGACGGAACCTTCGTCGCATACTTCAGACGGTGCCTTCCGTCGGATTTCCGTCACTCGAGCACCTCCAGTGGACGAGGAAGTCTGGATTGCAAATTCTTCTCACAGGGAAAGGCCGAGGGGGGGAGCGTGTGAGGGTTGCGAAATTTGATACACCTTTCTGATGTGTCTGGTGAAAGTTGGTGAGGCCAGTGGCCAGGCCTTGGATTAAGGTAAGGTGCGATGATGAAAGAGGCTCGTCTGAGCTGACTGCTAAGGCTGTGATGGAGGTGCAAAGTGAAGAGACGAGGAGTAAACGGACAAAGAATGAGCGGACAAAAAGTAGATGGAAGAAGTGTGAAGACACGAAGAATGAAGAGACGGAAAATAGAGGGATGACGAGTGAACGGACGAAGAATGAACGGACGAAGAATGAAGAGACGAAGACTGAAAGGACGGAGTTTGTAGGAACTGAGCTTTTAGGGTCGAAGAGTGAAGGGACGAAAATTGTATGGACGAAGAGTGAAGAGACGAAGATTGTAGGGACGAAGAGGGAAAGATGAAGAGTGAAAGATGAAGAGTAAGCACGATGGGGCGTTAGCTTTGAGGAAGGCAAAATAGGAGGAATATTTCCGCCCCAGAACAACCACCAAGTCACGTGCCCCTCGGAACCTGGCAGCAGCTCCCTCCGGACTCCTGGTGAGGAAGGTGCATTTCCAGACCTTCCTCGGTCCTTCCCAGTCGGGAGTCTCTAGATACCTTACCTAATGCGAGGTATCTATACCTAATTTACCTTGGTACACATATGCACATGTACGTACCCAAGTTGAGCAATAGCGGTGCCTCTTCCCTGAAGATATGATGGACAAAAGGAGGGTATTTCACTGGATATTAAGGTTCTCATTGGTCTTCCCACCATATACATGACGCAGGAGGAACCCAGGCAGAATCGGTCTTGCAAAGATCAAATAGTAGTACACTAGCCAAGACCCCGAGAGCTCAATATCTTGGAGTAAGGTACTGACATAAAGCCCAAATGACAAGAAAAAGCATGTAGTATTCCACAATTTTGAAGTGTCCCGGACCCCTAAGCTACTAATACTTTCATATCTTTGCCCGATAGACAGCCATGTCTGGCAAGATAGTGGTATGATCCAAGAAAGCAGAGGTAAACTTCCATGCATACGCAAATGGGACCCTACTGGCCATGAATCGAAATACCTTGACGATGACCTTGACCGACTTGGCATCCTTTGGAAGA
Source organism: Colletotrichum orchidophilum (assembly GCF_001831195.1). NCBI lineage: Eukaryota > Fungi > Ascomycota > Sordariomycetes > Glomerellales > Glomerellaceae > Colletotrichum > Colletotrichum orchidophilum. The sequence continues at coordinate 651,181 of NW_019172959.1, read as the reverse complement.
TTCTCCCAAAGCACCTGCTCAACATTGTTGCGGCGGTCAAACATCTTCTTCGATCCGAGCACAAACCGATGACCGTTCTGGTTTCCATGGAGCTCCTCGCCACCAATGACAACAATCAGGTTCAGATCGTTCTGCAGCTTGCCGCCAGGCAAATCGGCATAGGCAAGTGTGACTTTGAAATTCCTCGTGGCTCCGTTCACAGTTGGTGCTGGAATCGGGATCGCGAGGTGGAAGGGGCCATTGCCATCTTCGTCGGCGATGCCGATGCCGTATCCTGAAAGAGGATCGTTCAACCTGGGTAGCGAGCCGACTACATTGACTCGACCGTAGCCAGAGTGAGGATTGGGCTCAGCAGAAACAAGCGGAGGGATATATTGTCCCTTGATGGGCTCCGCCCCGTTGATCAAGAGCGCTTTGAGCAGTGATCCCGTGGGGTTCTTGACGCCGTCTTGTTCATCAAGATAACCAGTTTCCAGGAGAGCCTCCCGAATGACTGCGCAGGTCCCCGCTACCAGGGGTGTGGCCATACTGGTGCCGGAAAGGTACATGTACTTGGAGTCTCCAGATACGCCGGTGAGGTTGATCGAGGTCAAGAATCTCTTGTTTTGAGAACGGGCTGACAGTATCGCGGTTCCTGGAGCAACAACATCCGGCTTCAACCTGTCCTCAGTGGTCGGGCCCCGGCTGCTGAATGCGGCGAGTCCCTCGGGATTATCAGCCATGTGGTCATCCTTGAGAGGATTCCTAGGAAACTTCTGAGACCAGAAGCCTCCATACGTGTACGGCCGATTAGAATCGCCAGACATGAGATCGGGCCGGAGATTCTCGGTGGCCCCGACCGTGATACAATTCTTCGACGCCGCTTCTGCGCCGAGGGAGCGAGGATTAACCGTCCCATCAACCTTTCCGTCGGTGTCGATATCCTGGCCATCGTTACCAGCCGCGAAGAGAATGGTCATGTCTTGGTGATCCCAGACGAACTGATCAATGCTCTCTGACCGCCCATCATATGGTCGTTGGATTCTGGTCAGGGGCGGCAGCGCGGAGCCCCAAGAGTTGGTATGGATCCGGGCGCCGGCATCATACGCCTGGCTGAAAAGGGGACTTAGTGAACCTTTTGGGATGCCGCCAAGCATGGGGGAGTCGTATTTGAACGGATTGAAGCCGCTGAAGAGAGACTGCACAATAAGCTCAGCATCCGGTGCAGTGCCTTCGATTAACCCCTCGGAAGCATGGAGGCCGTTGCCCAACACGGATCCGCAAACATGGGTGCCGTGACCATCGATGTCGTCCGTCGCACCGCCCTTTTCGGCACGACCCCACGAGTACAAGGCCTTGACCCGACCGGCAAATGCGTCATGGGCGTCGGTGCTGGTCCCGTTGTCGAAGCCCGTGTCCGCGACACATACGATTTGACCTTTGCCTCGATAGCCGGTATTCTTGACGGGCATAGCGTCGTCAAATTTGAGAATTCCACGGGCAACGTTATTGAACAGGGCAGCCTCATTCGCGGTGTGAAGAACGCGGACTTCGTCTAATGCCGCAATGTCGTTGAGCTTGGCAACATCCACCTTGATCTGTACGGAACCATCTCCCACCGTAATATCCGACGGTCGCACGTCTGCAGCATCCGCGATCTTTTGAAGTAGTTCATCCGCCACGCTGCTTACGTCGCTGTGAAGCAAGACATCAATATGAACCGTCGCAGTCTGCGATGCCGCCACGACAACTGGCGGCAGAACAAATTCGTCAGAGTAGATGCCAACATAGTTGATGAAATCGAGTTTGTCAATCTGTACAAGGGAATTCTTCGGGTATCCACACAGGTAGATTTGCTCTTCCTCATCTCCGACGAATTCCGCGACATTGACGCCGAGTTCTGACAGCTGGGCCTTTTGTTGTTTGTTCAACGGGTCGCCCGTGGTGCGAATGATGATGTAGTCTGTACTGGAGCAGTCGAGGTCATGGCTAAGAGCCACTCTTTTGCCATTGATTGCGATTGATGCAAACATTTCCTAATCAGGCAGTCAAAAGAAAACAGATTTGAGCCATTTACCTAAGGCCAGGAGTAATCTTCGTAGCAGATGCCCAGCAACAGTCGTACAACGGTAAATCTGGTGTCGCCCCTGAAGAGAAGGTATCGCCAGTCCGAATTTTGTTTAGAGAGAAAGCAAGAAGGCCAAAGAGCTTCTTTTAATCATGAAAAGTGATGCAATCTGCTATTATTCCTTTTCTACCCGCTTGGGCGCGCCGCGGAACTCTGTATTCCACAGTATTATATTCTGTCGATATCCGCCAGGACGTATGCCGGTCCAGGATTCTAGACCACCAATCTCGAACACCACCGCCATCTTCTTCTATTCCAAAAATATAACCCCCCCAAGAAAACAAAACTTATGCTGCAATTCATGTTACTTACCGGGAGGTTCTTGCAGCTCCGATGTTTTACGCTACAGCGACTACCCGAGGATCGACGACGCGAACGCCCTATTCTTACGAGACTTACCGGCGTTAAACAATACAACAACAACAACTACCCGAGGATCGTCTGATAAGTTCCAAGCCTCTTATGATGGAGTGTTACATTGCGGGAACTATCGCCTGCGTTTGATCCCATCATGGGACAGAGGCAAATCGACTAAGACACCATATATTCTGCAGTACTCCGGCTACGTAGCACATGAAGTACCACATGAATGAATACCCGTGATACTCTCTTGATTCATAGGAAGACATGTGGTCTAACGCTTACTTGAGGTCTATCCAATAATATTCGGACTCACCGAATGTTGGAAAAGCTCTATGTAGTATTACGATTCTCCAACAATCTTCAAAATTGAACTCTGGGTATTGAGTATGGTATGAGTATTGCCACAAAGCTACATGAATTTAGGTCTAGATATCCTTCAACAAACGGAGCTGCTTCTGAGGGACAAGCTGCTTGCCAACAGCATATGAAGCTTCATCTTGAGGTGCAGCCTGGTTCCATTGGTTGAAGTCAAAATTGACTGAGGTGTTGATGTACTCAATGGCAGCCGCATAGAGTTTCCCTTGCGGTGTCACGGCTGATTTTCCACGAGAAAGGAGACCCTTTCCGGCCGGCGTTGGGGCTGGCGCCGAAGTTTCCGTCAACTGAACCTTGAAAATGAAGGATTTGATAGCTGGGAAAGATCAGTATCCGTAATGGAAGAGGACTTTGAAACTGACAGGCTACGATGATGTCGCTGACCGTATCATGGCCATATTCAATGACATAGAAGACATGCGGCTGCACAGTCTGTTCGAGGGCGTGGAAGCCAGCACCCATAGCCTTCACAACGTTCAGTGCCTGCGGAGAGTCGGAAATTCCGGAAGCACCGAGGATGCTATGCAGCACCCAAAGGCTGATCTTGTCTTCCCCTGCTGTAGTGGTAGAGGTTTTGGTGATAGTCGAGACCATGGGTAACCTAAGAAAGGAACATATCCAGTCAAATGGCGCTCTTTCGCACGAATTGACGGGAAATACCAGTGTACACGTCGAAAACAAATCATGCTTACCATGGTGACAGTTCTCGCGTTGCTGATACAACCTTGGATCGGTAGGCGGTTCTCTTGGACTTGGAAGCGATGGATTCATCGCCTGGCAACTCGCCACTCTTGATTTTATTCTCAACCTGTTTTTCGACTCTGGTCAACTCCCAAGCCAGCCAGGAATTGATGCTCTTGATGCAGGCATCAAGCTCATTCTTTTTCGTGTCGGGCACAACAGGAATGTTCTGGACGTAGAGAATGTTGGCGAGATCCAAGTCTCTGGTATTGGAGTAGTCGACTTCTGAGGGCCCACCGCCCGGTTGAGATTCGGAATCGGCAACGTTTGAGCTCATTTGAAAGATTATACCAATCAGTAAAAGGTTGTGAGAGATGGGTGGACCGAGATGGTATAGATGGCTTGGGGGATCCTGACTCGCAGACTGATGACAGAATATATGAATTGGGTGAGTTCGGGGCGAAGGCTAACTGGTCTATCTCTCATCGGAACCTTCAGGCGCCCTTGTTCTGTCGCCTGTCACTTTTCCATTACTGCCAACCATTGCTCGTCGCTCTCGGCCCTCTGCATTGATGTATCACTTCACTCGTACAAGTGAGACTCTGGGCTCTGAGCTGGTGACGGGTGAAACCCTTTGCTGTGCCAGTGAAAAAGGTTTCTTCCGATATGCTAGTTTCCGTAACGAGTACAACGTGCATTCTTTCCTAGGACTATGACGTCGAATCAAGCACATAGCTTGAAAAGTATGCTTCAGTCATTGAGTAATTTAAGCAAGATGCATGCTTCAATGCAACCGTGTCCATTTTCGGTTACCAAGTCTCACATAGTGTGATGAGAGCCTGGGTGAACGGAAGTAATGAGTAGAGTGATGGAGCACAGCGCAAGGAGTTTGCATTGCAGTCTCTATGTAGGCCCCCGTCCGATGGCATGATTATTGGGCGACGATGGGGTGAGGTTTAGAGCCATCAATACTAGCTCCGGCTGCCTCGCTGAGACTTGAAGCTTTTCGCCCAGGATCTTCGTCCAACCCAAGTACGTGTGTCTAGCCACAAAACCCCCACTCTGTCGGAAGCTTGTACAGCCCGACCCAGCCTCTTGCCAATAAGTTGCTGTATACAAGCAGCAGGGGGCCGTAACGCCGCTCCGAACGTTGATCAAATGAAACCTAGATTGCAACAAAGCCTGCCTCTTGAGCTGATCTTAGCCGAGGACGAGATTGCCTCCGGCGATACATCGAAAGTAGCGGATGACCAGAATACTAAGCTAGGGCTGGCAAGGAAGTCTATGGTAGTCTCAACAGGTTTTATCAAGAGTGATCTGGGCATCGAGTTCAGAAAGCCATGATCAGTGTGGGAAGATATAATCAGCGGAACTGCCACGTATCACTCTTCCTTTCTATCCAGAAAGAATCATCCCTCCAACCACTGGTCTGCTCTTGTGATAGTTCCTTGCAACTCAGACTACCCATCCACCCCGTCGCTTATCAAGCTAAGCCCTCACCACCTTGACCGCACCCTCAACCGCCGCAATGGACGCACAGAATGCTCTCTATGAGAAGACGGGATTGCCCATCGTTACTCTAGAAGAACTGCAAGAAATCGATGTCATCATCTCGGCTCTAGCGGATCCCGAAGCCCTCACAGAGTCTGTGTTGGCTACTGGTCCTATGGGGCATCCGGGGAACGAGTTGAATAACGTCTATTATATCAACTTCAATCCCGCAACAGATACTCCTCAGCTCAAGGCGCAGCTTGAGACTGTCAAGAAGAACGTTGACCTGAACAACAGTTTCTTGAGTACCAAGGCTGCCCAGACCGTCAACGCGAAGATTGCAAGCAGAGAACTCGAGGACTCAGAGCTCCCGAGGGCCAACTACAAGGCCAAGGTCACTAACTTTGTCGCATCTAATTCTCCATGGTATGTGATACTTGCAATTCTGAAGTTGTGGTTCTGACTGCGGGCTTTCGCAGGACGGCGGGATTCGCTACCCAAGTGCTCCGAAAGAACTTTAGCGTCGAGAAGAAGAGGTTCCACGCAGCGCTTGTGTCCACTTTCACCCAGGGATTGAACTTGCCGGACACCATCAACACCAAGCTCGAGGAGTTCCTCACGAACATCAAGAACACAATCAATTTCTCGACCAATCAGCAGAAGAGCAAGGAGGACCTGACGTTCTTCATCCTCATGACTATATATGTGAAGGATGACGTATTGCAAGCCTGGCGACCACGTTAGTACTAGTATCAACCAATGGATAAAACCATACAGAGAGCTGACAGTCCTAGAAATTCGCACCATTTACTTCAGCGTCGACCAGTCCCTGAGCACATACACGCGGGCCAAAGGCGACGAAAGCTCTGGAATCAACGTCGACGTCAAGATTGACTACGTTCAGAGTGACGGCGCCTTCAACGAAGAGCTTTTCGAGAGGGACGCCAAGAGTGGAATTAATAAATTCCTTGGTGGTCAAACCACCAGCGTTATCGAAGGCGAGGTCCACGTTGAAGTTTGACCAAAGAAGCAGAAGAGGTTCCATGCACTTTGTTTTTGTGTTTATGCCGTTTCAACTAAGTGTCACTCGTTTGTGTTTTGAATCATTGATGTTATTACTGATGTAGGGGGAATCTCAATTCTGAATTGCTTTCGAATCATGACAGACGACATACTGATTGTTGCTTTCTTTTCCAAAACTTCTGAAGCGTCCACAGCTGCCCTCGTGTATCTTGCACTTATTGTTACTTTCATTTCCCTCGGCTCTGGACTCATGATACCAACCTGACCTTCCCAAAATAGCTGTCTGCCGGATAAGTTTCCACATCAGCGAATTCTCTTGCGACGTTCAAACGGGAAAAATATAATATGCAGGGTGTCACGCTGCGATGTTGAGCTTTTCTTGGAGGTCCGATTGCAAGTTTGATTCACGACAGTGAAATGCTTAGCGTGTCATGTTAGTTAGTACTATTGAATTCCGCGGAGCTGGCCATTAAGTGAATCTTGAAGACACAGTACGTCTCATTCCTCATTTCTGTTATGTAAGCTGTTCAAGAGACCATGAAGACATGATTCAGAGACGAATGGAAACTTGAATGTAAATAAATATGTAAATACACGTAAGGACCCAGAAGCCGAGATATAAGTGTTGGTTTACGTAATCACAGGGTGATTTGTTCGATCGAACCGTGGTGACGAAGGGTCAATTACTCTTGTATTGATCTCTGCGTGAAGTGGAAAAGAGAGGTTCCAACCGTTGGTTGGATCGCCGGTCAAACGCTGATATAGAGACCCTCAGATGGCCCCTGCGCTGGCGCTGACTCGAGGTCGAATTGGGCTTCCAATCCGACAGTAAGGTCAAGTTGGGGACCATAACTCCGAGGCTTGCGAAGGTAGGTCGGGTCTGACCGTGTAAGCCGTCAAAGATTGCTTCCATGGCACCGGCACTTGAGGAGAGGGGTTGATAGGTTATGAAATCGACTGTTCAGCAGAGGACGAACCAAATAGCCTTTTGAACTGCATAATATGTTCTTATGAATAAAGACAGTATTTGTAGCCAACTTTGAAACATTGAAACCCGCTTCGACCAAGCTTTCTTTCATAATCCCAGTGCACCCAGACAAATCTAAAGACTCCATCTTAAAAGAATAGCTGAAGGGTCCTGAGAAAGGCAGTGTTCATCTGACCTATATCTATATATACATTTATCCATGAGAAATTTTACCACAGAGTCGCTCTCAAGCCGGTCAGAGACTCACTTTCTTGATGCACTTACTTCTTTAGAAGCGGAAATGCGGTCTGGTTGGGACTAATTCAAAAAGTCGGGTAGGCTTTCCTCCGGCTCCATGGATTATTCACCCCCATTCACATTTTTCCAGCATCTTATTGGCTCAACTGTGAGAATATCACCGGCTTCACCTATTTCTTCCTTGGGATTTGAGCAGTCTTCTTTGAGATATCTTTCACTTTCACCGTCCAGTACTGGGACTCAGAAAGAACGAATAAACCCTAAAATCTCCCCATATGCTCGTCCCTGCAAGCACTAGGCGACTAAATTGGGTTGCCACCGCGACTCCAGCGACAACCCCCACCGTTAGATACACAGTACACGATTGACATACCATTTTGATCTATGCCGATATTTTTTACAGTCTAGGAGCTTACGAGACGAATGTTGAACAGTGGGGGATGCGTTAACGTAAAGAATAATTCAGGTGGATGTTGATAAGACCTCATCGGCATCATTACGAATTCGATGCACTCTCCTCAGATTCTGTGTTGGCGATGCATGTCAAAAAGAGACTATTTCGTACAACTTCACTGGCACAGGTATTAGGAGTCTTGTTAAAGACAAAGAAGATGTATTCAAAGAGCCAAGTGGCCGAAACCTCAGTGAAGAGGGAGAAGGTTTGGTATCTGAGACGTAAAGAAAAGGTCGTTCGTCGTACTTCTCAACCAATCATGTGGTGGAGGGGATATTGTCCGTGACATCGTTTTCGTTGCATTGTTTTTTTATCGTGAGTTTCGTTTCGTTATAGTCGTGTCGTTTCTGTCGTATATGATGGTGACTGCTCATCTTTGTGGGCAGTCGGGCTCGGGACTTGCTCAGCGTATATATCATGATACACTAAGCACACCCCGACGTAAGGGTTTGGATGTGTCGGAGATCGTATGTTCGAATCCAACACGGTGAAATGTTCATCTCGTGTCGGCGGTTTGAAGGTTGGGCAAACCGCCATCAAGGTTATTTGGTTCGGATGTTCTGCAGGTGCATGTGCAGACTGGCGAAGCTGATGGGGAGCTCGATGAGGGAGCTCTTCATGCTAGGAGTGTTACACGAGGCCGGGATCTGGACTCGGAAAGCCTCGAAGCTAGATCGGGCGCCTAGAAACAAGTATGTTAGTCAAACCCAATCTCGGACAGGCAGATTGACGAGTCAGGACATACCCCTGCCGTGCAAGCTAGTCGCCTCGAGCTTCTCGACGTGCGAGCGCTCTGCTTGAGTCTCAGCAACATCGGTGCTGTTGTCGAAACCGGCAGAAATGGCGGTGATCGGGGCCGATGCGAAATCAGCGGGGCAGCCGGTGGCAGCAGCACCGTGCTCCCTGGCCGAGACGCCGAGGATCAGTGCCAGAAGCACCGACAGCAGCCCCAACAGCCTCTGCCACGAAGGCGGGGCCTGGGCCATTTTGGATGATTGTTGGGTGGTGTTATCGAGGGGGACCTCGAAAGAGGATATCTTCCAAAAGAGAAACTCAGACAAGCGATGTGGCCACTGACGAGTCTTTAATAGACCGCCATCGTGAACACCCGGCCAACGGACGCCAAGCCCGGGCGTAAGAGGCGGTGGGTGTTGAGTTGGCCAGCCACTCGGTTTTCGTTTGTTTTCCACAATCCCCTGCGAGAACATCATCGGCGCACAAGACTCTTTCGTTAAAGAACGAGCGGAATGGGCTTAGCACAAGTGAGCTGGCCATGCACCTGTGGGCTAGAGGTTTAGCGGTAAAGCCTCGCGTGGTTCGTCCAAAGACCGATTCGGGAGTTTTGCGCCATGGTTCGTTTGTTGAGGATCCGCTGTGAGCATGCTGCGACGAACCGGATCTTTCAAAAGGCATCATATCCCTGGCCATCGTGCTGTAGGAGTGATTGGATCGAGCGGTCGTGAACGGGGTTGGGAACGATTTCGACCAGGGAGCAAGACCACACCGCAAGACTGAGAAGGAAGAGACTCCACCAAATGGTGGGTTATTGGACCAGGATTGTCACAAGGGTGTCAGTAGCCGGGCCTGTTCGTGCCCAACCCATCTCCTTCTTGCAGACCATCAGGCGAACCGGCCGGTGTTCTTCGGCGGCTATGGTCCCGGAGACGGAACCGGCCGAGTCAGAGCAGACCTTTGACAAACCTCGGCCTAGCCGCCTGAGGCCAACAAAGGTGCGCCAAGATGCTGGTCTTAGGTGCGTCGTATTGTGGAGGGAGGCAGAGATTGCTAGGCGGATATCAGATGATCTGATAAGATGCCATCTACCAATCGTAACATGCGCCCAGATCTTGTCCTGCAACATTAGCATGGGAACCCTGTGTTGGAACTTGAATTCAACTCATGATCGTGCTCTGAGGAACGTGCCTGTGAACAGTAGAACCATCAGTTTGCGATTTCTCTTCTATGGTACAACTGCCTCAAAAAAACCCGATTCTTGACAAAGTGACTTGGGTTTTCAACACCACTTATGTACGATAAATTTTCACACCATCGGGTTGCTTGGTCTTTATTGATGATTCTATGAAACTTGTCTGGAAGTTCACCCGTCGCAACGTGACTGTCCTTGATCCCCCACTTCAATTCGCGCCAATGTGACCTGCTTACCTCGGCACTCTCGGCCGCCAGAGTGTGATTCGCCCATCGGCTGAAGGCATTCAGCCAAGAACATCTAGCTGCGAGTTATCGATCCACCAAGAGGATCCTCAGACGAGGTTGCGTGCGCAAAAGTCTGCTCGTCCATAACATGACCATGGTATATAGATGCGGTGCAGCACGCTACCAAAAACGCAGGCTTCTGTTTACTGCTTCCTCGCCAGGCCAAACCTCTACGTTATCATCATTAACATTTTCCAATACCGAATCCAAGATGAGACTCACCCCAGTTGTTGCGATCTTAGTCTCCACTGCTATGGCTTTGGAGTGGCTGTCTGTTGTGCCTCTTCACGCGCGCCAGGTCACTAGCGGAGCCAAATACGAGTGTCACGAGAATTGCGGTAGGTGATGCGCTGGACTTCAAACGCCAGACCGAGCCAGCTCATGACAATATCTAGGCTATGCTATTCTTGGAGCCGACCAAGCCGGTTATTGCACCAACTCGACTTGGACGGATTATTTCGAGGGCTGCCTAAAGTGTGCAAATGCGTTTAGTATCTGGCAATACTACGGGGACGGCGTCACAGAAGCTGCGGACGGATGTGATCTCGACGCGACGCCTATCACTGCTTCAAACAGCACCACCAACGCGACTACCACGGCCAGCACATCTGGTACAGCTGGCGCATCGTCCACTACCTCCCCTACCGGCTCTACTTCGGTAGGTCATTGCTCTCTCATAGTCACAGAATACAGATTTCTGACGAGAATTCCAGTCCGCCATCCCAACTACCGACGCGAGCGCTGCAATCAGCCACCAGCCTGGCATCATTGTGTTTGCATTGGCTACTATTATGGCTGTAACCCAGCTCTTGTAAGGGAACGAAGTTTTATACAATGAGATGATGACATGAGGCAACTGTATCTCAAGCCAGCCAGTTTCAGTTCTGCACGAGCTTTGAGAGATGAGATGATAGCCTCTATAATGTCACACAATAGGAACCTAGAACATTGAACAACATCGACGGTGCCATTATGCGATATATGATGGGCAAATAAGCCATGTGTATGTAGCTTGGGTACGGTGCGTTTACTCCATGCGAAATATATTGGAGACGGTGCACGTATGACGCACCCTTTCTTCTCTTCGAACCATGATAGCGCAGTTTATCTCTTAGACCCAGCTTGGGATTTCAATTATGAAAGTCTTTTAGCTTCGTATCTAAAACTGCGGACGAATTTGGAGCGAGAAATCAGTTCTAGCACAAAATAGTACGGCCCAAAATGGTTCAATATGAATTTTCATAACCCATATTACGACTTCTTGGTGGCCTATTCTGGACTTCACAGCACGATCGCTCGTTCTTATTAGTGCTCATCACCGTATCACATACGGAAAAGTTCTAAAGCTTTCCAACTGCGGAGACAACATGAAGTCTTAAGGATTGGCATGGTTGGCATTCACCACGAGGGTTCCTCAAAGAATTTGAAAATGACGGAAGCTCTTATTGATGAGACTACAAAAAAGCAAACGCCTATGCAATGTACCAGCCAGCTACTCCAAGTGGCTTTTGTTTTATACAATGAAAGCTCCACGTGGAGTAGTAAGAAATGAAGAACACATCTTCCATCACCAAGAGCCGTCCAAACACGCTCCAGATGAAGTCGTTTGCTGAACCAAGTGGTCCAAGTCAAACCCACAAGCCGAATTCTTTATCCAAGTTTTGTTGTCGCTTAAGCAGGGGTGGGCTCAGCAGAGGGAGCACCGCCACCGAGGGCGGGAAATTCGCCGCCGAGGCCGCCGGAGGGCTTAGCACCGCCGCGATGATGGGTAGGGCGAGGACCGGAGGGGAGGGCACCGGTGCCGTGGTTCTTGCCCTTGCCGTGGTGTTTGCCCTTGTGATGCTTGCCCTTGCCCGTAGGGTGGGCATGGTGGGAGTGGGTGCTGGTGGGGAGGTCAGTCTCGGCAGCCCGGGCGCCAAGGCCGCCAGCCTTCTCGTGAGGCTTGCGGGTGCGGGTGTGGAAGCCAGAGTGATCGCCAAAGTGGGGAAAGTTTCCGCCGAAGCCACCGGTGGGCTTAGCAGCGCCGGGGATCTGGGTGGGAAAGCCGGAAGGGAAGCCTTGGGGGAAGCCGGTAGGGAAGCCGGTAGGGAAGCCGGAAGGCAAAGCGGTCGGAAAGCCTTTGGGGAAGTCTTTGGGGAAGTCTTTGGGGAAGTCTTTGGGGAGGTCGGTGGGGAACTCGCCCTCCTGCTTCTCCTGAGCGAAAATGCCAGCCGAGAAGGCGGCGAGGATGGTAGCGGCGATAACGTTGGCCTTCATTTTGTCGGAGTTATGAGAATGACTAAGAGGTTGTTGTTGAGGTGGAATTTGGAAAGGAATGTGATTTCAAGGAAAGAGTGAAAAGGCTTGGTATCAAGAACGGAACAGAAGACTAGCTTCAATGTTTGGAAAGAAAGTGATGAAGATGGAGTGGGATAGAGAGCAAGAGTAAGAGACTGATTGCAGAAGGAGAAAACCTGCATCTTATATCGATCTCGACGGCTGGGATCTTAGTTGCAGTCCGCCACCGATTCGTCTCATGGCTTGCCATAATGGCGACAACTTGGTCGAGCAACATGGGGAACCGTTGCGCCATCAGACGACACAGATCGACAAGGGGGTCGATCCATTCCGGCGGGATGTGCACAGCAAGAATCTTGTTTGGCTCTTGGCGAGTTGTCAGGATTCGGTAGTTGTCTGTGGCTCAAGCTCCAGCTCGGACAGAATTGTGGCCCGACTTTCCCGCTTTCGATCAAGACAGAACAGTGGTGAAAAGCAAGGGGCGCCGTGATGCTGTCAATTTCCAACGGGTGGGTTCTCAGGGGTAAAACAGGAGTGGGCAACTTGGCCTAGCTTTCCCCGGCCGGATGATAGATGCCGCGTGGGTGGATAGTGCGGATGGTGGGTGCGCAGCTCAGCGAGTCAGCAGTGCTCAGATTTGCTTAAGGGTTCTAGACCACACCAAGGAGCAACAGATCTTCTCCAGGATTGGATTTGGTTGGTGGTGTGTGTGAGTGTGTGAGTGGTTGGGGCTTCGATGTTCAGCCCATCACGGCTGTGTGTTTCAAGGGCCCAGGGTCTCCACCGCTCCCTTATTTTCCGACCATGGGGCGTTTGCTGTAGACGAGGAATGTTGTCGTCTTCGTTTCACCTTTACATGTTAGGGCGAAGGGAACGGTGCCGTTTTTCCATGCTTGGGAGATTTGCACTTATTTTTTAGTCGGGTATGGGACGTTGCTTAGTCTGCCTGTCTAGCAAGGACGGACCATGCTGTAACGCGTCATCAGATGACAGCATGTCGCGCTTAAATGAGGCCAGGGGACATGCCTGCACATACATAGTAAACCAGCCTGAACAAAACATCTGGGCGGCAACGTGATGGGAACTCATGGCAGCGTCGCGGCGTTAGGAAACTGTGAACTGTGCAGAGCGATGATTCATTTCCGCTGTACTGGCGTCTTACCTTGCCTTGCGTCAACGGCTTGTGGCATTGATCCGTGAGACACCTCCGAGATTGCCTGTCTTTCCGTCTGTTGTTGAGCCACATCGCCAAAGAAGCAATTACTAGCAACCATGACTTCATCCGGAAGTCCGGCTTCGAGAACGCAAGAACGATTCAAGCCAAATAGTCCCACTTCATTCTTCAATTTTCCGCGGATCATTGCGCAAAGAGTAAGACACGGCCATCAGCCCTGGATATCCTGCCGTGCTTCCTGCAACCCTTGCCAAGACATGTGGACCATGGCAAAATGTTCTACTCGAAATTCGCCATCCATCATGGATGAGTGGAGATCAGTCGTGCAAGTACGGAGCATAAAGTTCGAGAGAGGATATCACCAAAATTAGTTCAGCACTTTGGGCTTGCTTCTATCCCTTCACATACTATAGCTGATCCCGGCCAGTTGTTTCGACTTTTATGACACCACAGCCAGCGTTAATAGCTTGACGATAAACCTTGAGATAGTCCCTGCATGCAGGATCTTTGTCAGCGGCAATCCGCGGGAGGCACTATACTCAGCTTGCAAACACCTTGCTGTGCCCGTTTGACACAAAGCGTCGGTGTCAAAAATAGCTGGGTCAAGTGGGGTGCAGGGAAGGGATGTCATCGCCTCTTCAGGACAGACCCGCGAGGGGGCCCCTGTCTTGGGCCAGAGTCGGAATGAACTGGAAGTCTAGAACTTGGCACCTGGCCAGCGACTTTGCTTCTTTCATCTGAACTAATGTTTCGATTTTGTTCATCGCTGTTTCTGTAAAACTCAAATGCCTACAAGAAAACTTCTACACTGCCATTCTTGCCGAAACCGACAGCCTTGGAACATGCAATTTCGCTGCCTCGACCACAAAAAGTAATCAAAACGGGCCTCTAAGAACGTCCAGAACCTCCTCGGCAATCCACGAGTGTGTATGAGTTGTAGGACTGCACGGCGTCAGAATGAAAGCCAAAGACTGAGTAAATGGCAACTCGGCTCGGAAGAAAAACAAAGCGGAAAGCTAGCGAAACTTACTGGTATTCGTCCCAGTATACCCGCCTATTTGCGTCTCCGCAGATCGTCACATTAGGCGTCTCGCCATATGCACCTTCGAGGCAACTTCCATACTTTCCCAGCGGCTCGAATCCGTATGCCCGAGGCGAGGCATAGTACTCGAAGTCGTCAAAGAGCGGCCGAAGATCAACGTTGATAGCTCCCGTCTTTGAGCTGTCGAGTAGTTCTCCCAGCTGATCGGCGAAACTTCGCAACTGGATCCTCGCCAAATCGTCTTCCAGATAGAAACCGTAGGGGAGTCTGGAGATGTCTGGTGGCGATAGAGTCAAGACTTTGGCATTAGGGTTCGCGTCGCGCAATTCTGCTCCTGCTCGGTGAAGAATTTGATACGACTGCGAAGCACTGATGTTGGCGTTAAACAGGATGTCGTTGGCACCAGCAAACAGAACAAATAATGGCGTCGTCAATGCCATCGTATCGGACGCCGTGAAGGCTTCCCCTCGGGGAGATGCCTTTCCCAAGAACGAGACGACTTGATCAACAACGGAAGGCACTGCGATAGTTCCATCTGCTCCGGTGTAACCTTGAACGAGATCGTTCGAAGTAGTAGCACCTCCAACCGCGTAGTCGTAGAGTGGTAACGAGAGGTTGGCTGCTACGTACTCCGCCCAGACTATGCCATTTGAAAAACGGCCGTTGTAGCTGGAACAATTAGTATGTTGAGTGAGTTTGATACGATTGAGGGAAAATGGGGTTTACTAACTATTTGTCTGTAGGCCAAGTATTATTCGACACTCGAGCTGAACCGTTTCCTACGTTGCGCACCATTAGCCAACTCCCACTCCCGAAGCAAGCCCACCGAGCTATTGAACGCTTACCGTTATCGCTGAACGAGTCACCGAATACTACAATGCTAGAAAACGAAGAGATCGCGGCTTGGCGTTGCAGCGGCAGAACTGCGGCGTAAGCCGGTGCGAGTAACGCTGCCAGTATGACATAGCCACGCGTCATCGTTGAAGCAATTCTACAACTGTGAAGCTTCGCGATGGGAATGTTGATTGAGCTTTTCCTTCAGGGACGTATGTTTTGACCAAGTCATCAACGAAGTTCATCCAGGTTCACTAGCAACACCTTTCTTGTTTCTTTGAGAAGAAGTCAGACGACATCAAGGTCCGCTCCGGGCAGGATGTCAAGCTTCGCCCTCGCATTTAAGTGTCTTACGTCTCCTTGAAAGTACGCATTCATCGTGGCGCCATAACGGAATTTTCATTGGTAAAGGTCTGAGAGGGGAAAACATCAGCCCTCCTTCACTTGTCCGGCGTATTAGTCAAGAGGGGGTCAGAAAATTCCGCCGGTCCTCTTACGCTCTCTCTGCTCTTAGTAGTCTACCACCCAAAAAAGGATAAATATTAAATTAAATACCTTATTAGTATCCTTATAAAGAAGAATCTTAGGTAAATTCTTTTATTTTGAAATCAATTTACTTAGCCGATGTGGAAAGGACAGCTTCGTTGACGGTGCTCAGAGACCGGCGGAATCTTTTGACCCCCCATGCCAGTCAAGCTGAGAATAAATGTAAGCACAGTAAGCACAGCGTAGTGGCTAACCAGGGGATACCGAGGCAATTTGCTTCTCACATGAGAGAGCTGCCGACAGCTTTGCCTGAAGCTCCAAACCCGGAGCCTACTGGAATGTAAGCGCCCAAGACATCTCCAAGTTTCTCCCAAGGTTTTACGGGTGCAGCAAAACAGCACACCCAATCCGGGACGAAAATTTGGGTCACAAATTTGTGCTCCTGAGATGCGGCTGCGTGTCGTCGCTTCGTTTCTAAACATGTATTCATTGATCGTTCCCGGATTCCCCGAACACCCTGATCCCTTGCTGATGTGAGGATCAGGAGGCCATCGGGGATTTTAAAAGGAGGCCAATATCTTATGAATAAACTCCTGGGGTCGAAATCTCAGGCCTGGGAACGGATCTTCGACGCGTCCAGAACACAGCCAAAGTGACTGGACTCATCTTCAATCTTCACGAGTGTAACACGACGGCTGGCCTAGCTAGTGTGCTTACGACATCTGGATCCTATCACAAATTGCCCCATATGCTGCACAAGTTGCGCCAGTTTTCAAGCTCAAGCAACGGCCGCTGTTTTAGATTACAGGACCATTTCACGACAGGTTTCCGGCAATGCAGAGCCGGATCCTACAGATTGTGGGCCCCCGGGCCCGACCCGCGGATCCTCATTTCGGCCCCCAACATCCCCTTGGGCGACAAAAGCCCTAATCCACCCACAATCCCAACATAACCTCCAACTTCTGGCATCGTCACCATAAACACCTCCATTCGAGTTCCATCGCCCTGATGGTCTAGCGGTATGATTCTCCCTTAGGGTCTTGTAGACACGTATGGGAGAGGTCCCAGGTTCGAATCCTGGTTAGGGCCCAATCCTTTTGTATTTGGTGATAATAAGCCATTGTGTGATTTGTTTTGCTAAATGGAAGTCTCATAGAGAAGACTCACTTTGTCAAAAGTTCATTTGGTCCACTGCCAAAATCTTCTTCTTGTTCACTAGTTCTGGTGTTTACGGTTGACTGTGTTGAGCCGTTTGTCGCTCTTGTCTGGCTGACTGATGTGAGGCCTGTCCGACTCTACTTCCTACATGTAGCAACTTGAGGATCTACAACCTCAAGCCATTCGTATAGCACCTCAACGTCGACATCAAAATCCTTCGAATCTTGAATGCGTTCAAAATATTCTTTGTGCCCATCTCTGCGTTCTTGGCATCCCCCCCCCCCTTTCTTCAACGAGGGCAGATTCCTCCCTTACATTTCGAAATCTGCACCTCTTTAACGATAAGGTTCTGCTCATAGCCTCCGGTTCACCTTTGCTATTCAGTGTGACGGACAGTTTACCAACTCGCCAATGCAGCGTCTGAGAATAGGCCAGGTTGTTGTAGACATAGAATTTCGTCTTTTAACGCGGGAGGTCACCAAAGGCAGTCATATCTTTTGGTGGAAGAAGAGCCATGTCGAGCTCTACGGAGACTCTGGTCATGAACGTAGCAATCTTTGGGCTTGAACGGTCAATTCTTGATACACTTGTTGATGTTTCAATGGTCAATGACAGTATCGGAATGTTCCAAGTTGCCTGTTCCTTAAGAATACTGCTGTAGGACGAATGACCGGACGAATGCGTTCTGTTGTACCATAAGACTGCGCTGAGATTGGAACAAGTTGCCAGGCTACATTAGTGTTCTATGTTCCCTTGCTAGAGACATGACACAGGCACTTCTCAAATTGGGGCTATCTATGTATGATGTTTTTTTGCAAAATACCTTAGTTGGACTGCCGAATGATTCACCCCGAAAGCCACGAACACGCCCGAGAACATATCTTATAACCTACTGGGCCCAGAGCGGGCATGTGTTTCGGTTGTTCAAAGGCTTTGAGCGTGTCTTCAAATTACATGTTGCTACAGACAGGGGTCAAATATTAAATTCATCTACAGATCATCAACTAGGTTGAAGTTATTCGGATTGCACATGCGATTGTACCTCGTAGATCTTGTATATAGAGATGACCAACATATTCTTTCAATGCGTTGAAGGATCTAGGTTGAATGACATCGAGAGTCATCCGCTCGAATTCGACTCGCTTCACCCTCAACCATGAGACAAACGATTCGGAGAATAGGTACCACTAGAAGTTTGAGCCACATGGCAATTCAGCAATAATCAAGGATCCTGAGACGCTAGTATCAAATCTGTAAATCGTTACACTACATGTCTTAACCAACCACCTAACCAACCAACCGACCAACGGCACGAATGCGATAAGTCAGGTTACGCTCAGAAATCCTGCACAACCCCCTTGTCCGCAGACCCAGAAGCCGTCCGATCCCCGCCTAAAGTTCCCATAAGGCACCCGCAATTAGTGGTTCTCTTGACCCATTTCCGTGAGGCCAAGCTTCAAGAATGGAGCATCGGAACGCGGACGGCCGCGGAGGCATGCACGTATGCAGAACGCGCCGACTCCTTGTTGTTCCTCAGCCTGTAATGCTGCCGTTCACGTGAGAGGGGAAGTCCGTCGTAGGGCCAATGATGACGCTGCTTTTTGTCATTATCCGCGGCGTGCGTGTACTATTGACGGTCTTGCTGTGTATGTAGGTAGAAAAGAGGGCGGGGGTCCGACATTTTCATCACCGGCTACAAGCTTGAGGGTGACTAGAAGGACATTCAACGCACTCAACAGATATTTCCGAAGGAAGAACCGCTCGCATTGGTCTCTTTGCGATCTCCGAGGCCGAGAGCCCGACGACGATGATGTTTCGTCTCTTCGTCTTAGCAGCGACGCTTGGTGTCGGGTTTGTGTTCACTCGAATGTTCCAAGAGAGAATGAGGTTCCGCAGACTTCAGAAGCAGGAAGTTGTAAGTCTTCAATTGAACGCATCTAAGACGCAAGAGTTCTGACATGAGTACAGCCAATGATGCCTCACTCCCTTTTGTTCGGCCACTTGCGCATATTGATGAACCTAACCTCACATCTACCCAAAGACATCCACTTCAACTACGTTCCTCAAGCGATCGCCGATAATTGGGAAACACTATTCCCAGGCCGGAAATCGTGTCCCTCCGTAATCTACGCCGACATGTGGCCCATGGGGCCTCCGCTGATCTTCACCATTCATCCGGAGGCCGCAGGTCACTTCATGTGCGACTCCAGCGTTCCACGTAGCGACTGGACTAGGAAGGCTCTAGCCCCCATAACGGAAGCCATGGACCTCGCTTCTATGGTAGGCGGGCAATGGAAGACGTGGCGCGCGCGGTTCAATCCCAGTTTCAGCAACAAGAATGTTCTCGGCCTAGTGCCTGGCATGCTCGAGGACGTTGAGATATTCACCGACATTGTCCGGCAACGAGTCGGTGCTGAAGGCTCTTGGGGTGGTGTCTTCCCGCTCGTGGAGATCACAACCAACCTGACCATGGATATTATCGGCCGAGCGGTCCTGAACATCGAGCTCCACGAACAGATCAACGGACCCAGCAGATTCAGGAGCGCCCTTGTGGACCAGATTGCGCGATGCATGCTCCATCTCAACATTATCACCGTATGGAAATGGTATAGCCCGTGGCGACTGGCTGCCATTAAGAGGAACAGGGAAACAATGCACAGCGAACTACTCCCATCTATTGAACGATCCCTGAATGGAACGGAGAAGAAAGATGGACTCAAGACCATTATAGATTTGGCTTTGAAATCAGTCTCTGGTGTAGTTGACGTGGACCAGTTGTTTATAGAGACCGTCGTCTCGCATCTCAAGCTTTTCATGTTTGCCGGCCATGATACAACGGCCACAGCTCTTTGCTGGGCACTGCACTGTATTGCCAAAAACCCCGAAGTCGGCCAAAGGCTACGGGCCGAACACGACGAAGTCTTCGGCAAGGACCCCGCAGATGCGATGGACAAGATTAGAGAGTCGCCGCACTTGCTCAACTCCCTCATATATACTGGCGGGGTCATCAAAGAAGCGCTACGCCTGTTTACCGGCCCTCCTGTCGTTCGTGATGGATTACCGCACTACCGTATTACGGATAGTATCACGGGAGAGCAGTACCCAACCGGCGGATTTCTCATATGGGACGGACTGCGTTCGCAGTCTCGCAACGACGACTTGTGGCCTAGGGCCAAGGAGGTTGTTCCAGAGCGGTGGATGACGACGGACCCGAAGGATCCGTTGTATCCAAAGAAGCACGGTTGGAGGACATTTGGGCTCGGAAGCCGCGCCTGTATCGGCCAGGAGCTTGCCGTGGTTGAAATGAAGCTGGTCCTCGTGTCCCTCGCGCGGAATTTTGATATCGACTGTGCCTGGGATGAGTGGGACGCTCTCAAGTAAGTCCCGAAACTGCCTTGCCAAAACCAATTGAGTGAATCAATATTGACTCTCTGCACATAAGTAATATCACGAAACCCAAGGTTTTTGTGGAAGGAGACCGATGCTACCAAACAGACAAGGGCACGCCGCACATCTCTGACGGAATGCCGGTTCACGTGAAGCTGCGATAACCGTCTGACTAAGTCATGGAGCTATACTGGCAACAGCAACGTGCGGGGGACGTTATCAGAGTCAAATATCGGGTTCATCGAAATCCCGTCATGTCCGCCGTGGTGAACGCGCGCGCTTGAGGGTGTAGGTCAGGGCGAGGACCTAGCGCTCACCCGGCTCCAGCGAGCTTCAAGGTTAGCGCGAGGAGGAGGTAGAAACATCGGATGAAGGGCATTGTATAATACTCGCCGGACATGGCGGGGTTTTGAAATTCCGATAAAAGCTTGAAGCAAAAGGCTCTTTTCCAAGAATGCTGAATGTCGAGCATGGCTTCGTGAAGTCGTTGCCTACCGGGGACTGGTCCGTGATTATCAAATTATTTTACTGGTTCACGAGAAGCTATTTCCAGATATTGTCACGTCAGACGGCATTGTGGCTATTGTAGTTTATTGTCCCGCCGCCCCGTCTCTGACGGTCACATGATCGACCAGTTTGCCAAATGCTTGCCGTGTCCTACCTCGGCTTCCCACGAAGCTTCCCGCGAGCACCTCACGGCTTGTCAAAAGAAACCCTATTTCACTAGAAATCGAATTTCCTATTGGTGATTTATAGTGACTCAGCGGAGTCCTAATGTTGGTCATTAACCCGTCCTCCAACAGACTTTCTTATCCATCCGGAGATGATTCGTTGGATAAAATAGTAGAAGCACAGAGGCATAACTTCACTCGTTCCCGACGGGTCCGAGTTTGGGCGGAGATTTTTGGAAGGTTCCTCCTGCTCGGTAGCGCAAGCACACGCCTGGAGCAGGTACTGGATCACTGCAGGTAGAAATGGAGGTGTCTTGTCATGTCCTTGTTGTAGTTGAGATGACACTGTAGCGCGAAGACGCAACTGAGAACAACTTAGATAAGCACGCCTTACTTCACAGTCCACCGCCCCCGATTGGCCGGGTCGCACTTGCCCCGCAGAAAGTGGACTCTGGTCGGGTGATTCAGAGCTTAATTTTGCAAGCGCCGCCCGATGTCGACGTGGATGGCTGGGGGGGTTGATGTCAGTGCAACTATGTCCTAGGCTTGTGCTACGAGCAGGACACCGACCTTGGACACTAAGACACTTCGGGAAATTGTGTGTCCTGCGTCTCAAGCTCTCTTCTTTGCTTCTGAAACGAACACCGTCGAACGGCAACGTCAGGCTTTATGGCTCGGGATTCAGCTTAATGGCCCCTGGCACAGACACCCGAGCGATGACTACGCAAGCTCATATTACTTGAGGGCGCTCGTTCCCTGACCAGTAAACGGAGGAGACCAGCGTCGACTCCCTGTCTCTTCATAGGCCACCTCGCATCTTTACTCTTTGCGAGACAGGAGAGAAACGCGTCTCTCAGGGCGCATCTCCACAACGTAACAATCCGGCTGCTTGGATCCATACCACCAAATGGCTCGACTCGGCGTAGCAAAGGTTAAGACTGGCTGTATTACTTGCAAGTTAGTTGGACGGCCGCGTCTTCCCATTCTGACGCGTACTTTACATGGAGCTAACCAAGTCAGGATTCGAAGAGTCAAATGTGATGAAGCACGACCAGCATGCAATAGGTGCGCGAGCACGGGGCGGAGATGCGACGGCTATGTGACACCGCCAACGGGGACATACTCGTGGGCGCAGCTGCTCCGAGTCCATCCGCCTCCGACTCAGGCCGCCTCCGACGCGGAGCTCCGTGCCTTGAGTTTCTTCCGCAAGGTCGTCGCCCCCGTCCTATCCGGCCCCCTCGACAGCTACTTCTGGACCCATCTCGTCTCCCAGGTCTCATACCAGGAGCTCGCCGCGAGACATGCCGCATTGGCCATCAGTTCGCTGTACGAGAAGGTCGAGGAAGACCGACACGGAGAAAAGAACCCCTTTGCGGTTGCGCATTATAACGAAGCGATCAAACACCTCAGAACAACCAACAATCAGGAAACCGTCCTGTTCGTGTGCATACTCTTTGTCTGCATCGACATGCTCCGCGGCGAGGGCAAAGGTGCTGTCGAACACTGCAGACATGGCGTCAACATCCTCAATGGGTCCAAGTCTAGCTCGCGATTCCTTCGAGACCACTTGGAGCCGGCTTTCTGTCGCCTGGGGGTATTCCCCTTCTTCTTCGGCGCCCGACCGGATACGTTCCCGTCCGTACCGGATTTATGTTCATATCCAGTTCCTCCGCTCTACAATATTGAGCAGGTTCAAGGAGTATTGGACCCGTTGCTCGTACGGGCGATTCGTTTTGCTCGGGCTGCTGACGGATATCGACTCGGCGACGAGACATATCCCGAGCCGGGTCCAACGTTATTGCAACAGAAAGATGACATGGACAAGATGCTAGATGACTGGGCTGCAGAATTTCAAGCCTACTTGGTGCAAAAGTCCCCAAGAAGTTGCAAACGTGCTGCTATGCGAGAAGAGCTCATGGAACGCTTGCTCGAGATGAAATATCTCGTGGGCAAGATATGGCTCAGCACGTGCATGTCCCGCAGAGAAGAAAGTCACGATTTACACCTGGACAAGTTTCAACGAATTATCGAACTCGGACGTGAAGTTGAATCCACATCCCGAGATAGAGGGCAGAGGATCGACAGGGCCAAATTCACTTTCGAGATGGGATTTAGCCCTCTTCTGGGGTTCGTCTTCATCAAATGTCGGTCCTTGACCCTGCGAATCGCGGCGTTGGGGCTCATGAAGACAATTGCGAACGAGAAGGAGAATCTGTGGGATTCCAACACCGTCCTGGCCTGTGGGCGCAAGGTTGTCGAGTTCGAGCATGAGCTCGATCTTGGCCCGGACGAATGCATTGCTGATGTCTTTGACGACGGAACAATGCCTCCAGAAGGGCGGCGCATCAAAGATCTGGCCATGCAAAACGAGGTACGCATCGTTTCCGGGAAGGATGGTGCCGTCACCATGTGGAGGAAGGTCGCTTTCTTGATGAGAGAGCATGACGGGCCCATCACAGTCACAAAAGAGTGGTTTCGAGTTCACTTTAAGCGCAAGTCATGACCACTACTTGCTTTCGCTCAGGGGATCCCCCCGAACGTCTCTTCCGCGGACGCTTAAACTCACGAGGGAAGGTTACGCCTCACACGCACCCAATCTGTCGTGCTGATAATGATGGGGGGTCTGATTCTACGCTGCTGTCATCAGATAATCGTGTCCTTGAAAGGTTACGATTGGTGGGCTTGCGTCTTTACATACCCAACACGTTCGAACCTGGGGGCTGTGCATCGCCGGCCACCACGATAATTGACTTTTATGAGTGACGATGGATTGAGAACCTAACTTATGAAGGCGAGTGCATCAGACTTGGAAACGGAAACGAGGTTAGGGACGTCGAACATCACCAAGCTCTGCTCCGCTCGCCTTACAGTTCCTTTGAAGTTTGGCACAATGCATTTGTCTTGGATCAAGTTGGGAGCAGCTACGAGGGCCGTCGCTATTCCTTCCGCCCATGCCACCATTGCCCGTGTCTATTGCAAAACGTTAGTATACATCGTCTTCTTCTCCACAAGCGCCCATTGCGGCTGGGAAATTCATCGCAACAAACTACATCACTTTCCCCGGCGTGACAAACAGCTACGTTACAGCCCCGGCAAGGACCATCGACATCAACGTTCCAACATGAATCCAGACCGTTGAGCTCGACGCCAACGGCTACATACCTCCCAGCGAATGCGGTGCCGTTTGGAACTATCCCCAGCTCCGCGGGCCTTGGCGGTGTTTGCGGCTCTCCTCGGCATTCTCACCACCGTCCACATCTGGCAGGCCGCCGAGCATAAAAATATTTGTACGTCTTGGGTTGCAACGTTGCACATTGCATATAGCTACTCGTTTGGGTACCTCAACATGATCCAGAGATGGTGCTGGGCTATCATCATTGGGGAGCATATAGGAGACGCTGGCGTTGGTCTTCCGTGACATAAACAGCAAGAACCAGCAAAGTAATGGCATGTATCTCATATACAACATCTTCATCTTGTGACTATTTGTGAGTCTTTCTTGTAGTATTTGTCGAAGATTTATATCCCATCTTTCCAGACGTGAACACCTTTGCATACCTGACGCAACATTGGGCCGCATGATCAACTTCTTCCACCCCTCGCGCTCCATCCTCCATATTCCCGCCGTATCATTTGCCGCCTTATTTGTTGCTCTTGATATTGTATCATTCGATGTTTGACTAACCTGGGCGCCCCTCTTAAAGGCACTCTGCTTCTTTCTATCTCTGGGCATGATCACGATGCGGGTCGTCTACCGCTTGATTGGATTTTCTTCGGGTCACGGAATCGATAATACGTCGTTACGCATGAGGCTTACTTTTACGTCCTGGAAGCCCTCCCGATGCTTCTGGCTATCGCGGTCTTCAATGTCGTGCACCCAGCGATGGTCATGGATAGTCCAGAATCGGATGCCGGGGCTTTTTGCAAATATGAGGAATGGGCTCGCCAGAACAAAGGTAAGTAGGATCCCCTTGGGACAGCATGCAGACAGGAGCTCACTCGGAGAACCCCTAGTCCGTGAAACGGTCACAGAGAATGAGCAAGGGAATTGGACAAGTGATCAAGAGCCAACGCTAGGAAGTTTGAGCTTGAGCGTAAGAATTCTAGGTATTAGTGTTCGCATTGAGTAATATCGATGGGCCAGGAAGGATACACGGCGCGTCCTTGTTTGGTGGCTTTGGAATTTTGGCGAATGCTGCAGATCAAGACACGCCACCGTGGCAGTGCATACATGCGCAAGATCAGGCTGTAGCGACTATTGTCTTGAGTGATTCAGTGCTGGTTTTGGGTGCATGATCACTCGGTATATATTTCTACATTATATCCAACAGTTGTCGAATCGCAGACTTATTCGCTCCATCTTCACACATTTTTCTTTTCCTAGCAATTTGACTGCAGAAAACCGGCATCTACTCAAACAACTTCATCAGAATTGGTATCAGCGACAGGATCAACGCAGTAGCTGAACGTTTCCAAATGTCTTCGAAAGAATCGAGTTCACCGCGGCGACTTTTTCTCCAAATGTCCGGTGCGCCAGGCTCGGGTAAAAGCACCGCCGCAACCCTTCTAGCCCAACCTCTCAATGCCGTCATTCTAGATCTCGACGTCATCAAGTCTTCCCTCCTCGATGATGGGGTTCCGTTCGAACAGTCCGCGAGGCTGGCTTACTCCATACTTTGGGCACTCGCCGACAGCATACTCAAGCAAAGTCGCAACCTCATTGTAGACTGTACCTGCAACTACGAAGAGATAATCAGTCACGGAACAGCACTGGCTAGGGGCAATGGCTTTGAGTACTGGCACATTGAGTGTAGACCCAACGTCGATATCGATGTACTTGATGGGAGGCTGCGAGCTAGAGTGGCGATGAGAAGTCAGCGTACAGGCGTGTTTAGCCCTCCCGCTGACGCCGATACGTCTCAAAGACGCGAGGACCAGGAGGCGCTATTCCGGAGATGGATCAGCAATCCCTATCGACCAAAGGATAATGTGATGGTGGTTGACACATCGAGGGGCCCAGATGAGTGTCGAGAGCAGGTCTTGAAGGCGATGGCAGAGTGATCTGGTAAACTTAGCATCGAAGCTAGGAGAACGGAAGGTGGAACGGCCATAACGCGTCTGATATCATATGCTAGCTCAATTAATTGCAACTTTAGGCTATTGACTGTCCTTCGAGGGTTAAAAAGATACTCTAATGGCACTATGACATCCCTCCCATAAAGTCTAGTCCATCCATACCAGTCAAGCCCATCAGGTACATCTGGTCATCATTCCATACGAACGACGGCAGCCAGGCTTCTTCCCCGGTAGGCAAGGGTATCAATGTGCTTTCGTCAACTGCTACTGCTTCCCCTGCCGGTATGCCGAATCCTGAGGCCGACATCTCTTGTAACTGTAGGGCTGCTGCCTCCTCCCATGGAGAAGAGAGCATGATGTCCGGTGATATCATTGGACCATGAGCAGAAGTCGGTGGATGCGCCGACTGCTCCATATCAAGATCGGATTCGTCGCCCGAAGGGCTTCCGACAACTTCGGTGTTTGCCAACCATTCCGCCCACCGCCCGTAACCCTCTGCTTGTCCTAATGAGGACTCTTGAGCCTGACTTGTCTCTCTTCTCCGGGCCATCACAAGTTTGGTCCTTGCTTCATTGGTGATGGCCTGCAAGGCCTCAACAAAGCGCACGCCCATCTTTGCCGTCGTGTTCCCGCCGCTGGCCATCCTGCGGAGACAGTCAAGGCCAAATGCTACCCGCCCCTCATATCCAGAATCGCGGTCCAGAATCCCGGCGAGCAACACAATAATTGTGGCAATGCTACAGCCTTGAAAGTCCGTGAACGAGAATCGCGCCATATTGCCGCCGCGACAGAGCCCCTCGAAAAGCTCCAGCATCTTCTTCGCTGCTTTGATGCATGCCTCTGAAGATTGCTCAACGTCTCTTGGCACGGCTGAGGGGGCGGTACTTGTGTGAAATATCTCTTGCAGACGAGCTCGGACGACAGTCACCACGGAGACCTTGCCCATATCGATCCAGGCGAAGTAGTAGTTCAGGTGTAGGTGGAAGACGGCACGATAACTGGATGACTTTGGATCGATATTTTGCAGTCTAAGTGACGATGGAAGACTCTTTTTCCAAGCCATGAGAGATATTTGGGCGTCTGTCGGTCGTCTTGGAACTCCCGAACGGGGGTGATTCGTGTTTGGCCATGCCCTTGAGAAGCGCATTAGAACTTGGCATTAATTGGGGTGAATCAAGTAAACTAACCCAGGTTCTGAAAGCTTATCGATGATTCTGACAAAAGCTGCATTTGCTATTTGATGCTGTACATTGTCGAACTTTTGAGTTACGTCCCGTGAAGTCGGCTTTGGTAAAGATGTTGTAATGATCTCCTGGTCCACGGATCGCGGTCGATTGAGCTTGATGGTGACTGTTCTGCTACTATTAGTCCATGTCCGAGCTCCGATAGAGTAAGGACCTAACTACCTTTCGAGGGAATAAATTGACCACCACAGCCTTCTTCTGGTCTCCTTCTCGTCCCCACTCAAAGAGGGATCATCAGGCTCTTGGTGCAGTCCGATAGCCAGAGCCTTCCGCAGGGCTAATCCCATGTAGACGTAGGACGCGCTGATGGCGCTGGCTGGCATGAGGTAGACGCCCAGTATGAATGTCGCCTGGACTGATCTGATGCAAGGCCGATCCAGTAGGTCAGAGATTAGAATGCGAGCCTGGTTGTAGAAGATGCGGCCAGGGTCGAAAGTCCGACCTTCCGTCAAAGCGGTATTGCTCAAGTCTTCCGGTCTAGCCAACGCCGTCCACTGGCTGCCCAGCGCAAACACTGCAAGCACTAGACAAACAAACCCGGTGTCTTCCCTCAAAGGCGAAAGTTCATCGTTGTATAAATGATCAAGCTCGCGCATGAAGTGGCTCTGATCCAGGTAGAAGAAAATGTCGGTCCCGTATGCGATGCAGACCGATACCAGGAAGTCGGCAACGCCCCGCGGGGGAAAGCTTTTCACAGCCCTCTTGATACGTCGAAGCTCGGCAGGGTCAGCTGAAGGACTATCCGAGATTCGAGACTGCAATTTGGTCATATCCTGCTCTCCGGACGGGGTTTGCGAGTCAAGACAGAAGGCTTCTCGCAGGCGGGAGAGGAAGCGTGGCCACATGAAGGCTTCTGAGGGCGCACTGTCTGCCGGGGAGAAGTTATCGCTGATACTTTGATCCAAGGGTGTATTGAGAGTAGAACAGGCGTCATTTTTCGTCTGATTGCCCTGTCGTTCTGTGTTATCAACAGGTCTCATCCCCGTGGTTCGCGAAGTCACCGTCGGAGTCACCGCCGAAGCGAAAGCCTCAATCTCTTCGCCGGACGGATGACGTTCCTGTTCGAATCGACACGGGTGCGAACCCTCGGTACATCGCACACATACTCCAGAAGGAGTCTCGATGCATTTGTTCTTGCGGGCCTTGCATCGGTCACATGCCCGAGGGGCCCGCTTCCGAACCGCATCCGGGACCCTACGGCGGCGGCGGCGGCGCTCTGCAGGAGACTCCATTGGCGGACGGGTCGCGTTCATATGATAAAGATGCAATCTTCATGGTGAAGACAAATGGAGCAGATGCCTGAGACTCGCGCAGGTCTGGGGTGGGTGATGTTGGACAGAAGCTGGTGCAACAGAGAGGAAGATATCTGAAGCACGACGTTTCTTGGGGTCTCCGCATTTCGGACGGGGGCTTTGCTGATAAGACTGTGCCCACCGTGGCGGCAGGGATCACGCGTCGAGATGAAGTTGCTCGAAGATTTGGAAAATAGGTTGTCTTCGCCTTTGGCAATACTCAAAACTTCCTGATGCTCGGAGAGGGATTACAATTTCACCATTGAATTTTCCCGCTAAGAATTTCTATAAGTCACGTATAAGAGTACGAGACACAAGTATGGACTCTGCGGGGTGAGTTTGACGCGTCTTTGATTATGGGATTCACCTAGAGACGGTTGTCCTGTATCTCTGTCAGACTTTAAATCAGAGATTCACTTTGATTAATTGCCCGTTTGACCTAGCATTTTTGTCTAACCGAGGTAGTTTTACTTTCAAAATGAGACCTGACGGTCTGAATCCATCCACATCTTACAATGCCGGCTTGATTCTGACTGGCACGGCAGCATCCTCCACTAGACCGCTCCATCTGCTTTTATATATCCTACCCTCCTTCAAGACACCCAACACATGCGCCTCGGGATCGTCAAAGATGGACACATTTTCAGCGGGGTTGGTATCTGTAATAATGATATCCGCCTCAAAGCCCTCTTTGATCTGACCCAATGTGTCCTCCCTGCCGGCCATCTTTGCCGCATTGATCGTCGCGCTCTGTAGCACCGCCAACGAAGGGACAGCTCTGCTACGCAATGAGAATTCAAAAGACTGTGCTGCGCCGAGCGGCCCAAGAAGATCAGTCCCGAAGCAGATTGTCACGCCGGCATCGTACGCAGTTTTGAGTGCCACCAAACCAGCGTTGAGCACTTCCTCGTTCTTCGACATGGACTCGGGCGGCAGATAGCCCTTCCACTTTGGCGAGGCCATCTGAGCGTATGTGATGAGGGTAGGAGTAAGATAGACGCCCTTCTCCGCCATGAGCTTCGCCGTGGGAGCGTCGACAAAATTGCCGTGCTCAATGCCCCGTACACCATTGTCGATACAATGCCTGATGGCTTTCGTCGTGTATGCGTGTGCCGTGACGTAGGTGCCCGCGTTCTGAGCACATTCAACCATTGCTCGAATCTCAGCGCCGGTGAATTGGAGATGGTCGATTCTATCGGTCGGTGTTGAGACGCCGCCTGAGCCCATGATCTTGATAAAGTCTGCCCCGCCACGAATCTCCTCTCGGACAGCAGTCATGCATTCCGGAACACCGTTGCATAACCTCCCGAGCCCGTTTGTCGAGCCACCGCAGCATTCAGAATGATCGTGCACACCGCGGATGTCTCCATGACCACCCGCTTGCGACAGGGCATGTCCTGCGATGAAGAGCCTTGGGCCGGGGAAGACACCGTCGTTGATGGCTTCCTTCAACGCTTGCTGCGCACCACCGCAGTCTCGCACACTCGTGAACCCCCGGTGGAGCATTTGCGCGGCGACATATGGTTGGCGAAGGAGCGAGACGTCGTTGGCGTTGCCGAACGCTTTCGAGAGGTCGCCGAATCCAGGGACGGCAACGAAGTGGACGTGTGAGTCGATAAGGCCTGGACAGATGAATTTGCCGGTGCAGTCAATCACCTCGAAGCCTTGCTCTTGAGCGCTCTTGACTGCAGAATCTGTCGAGTCGACTATTGCGTCTATATAGCCATCTTTGAGGTGGATTGCTGCGTTGGGGCGGAGGCTTCCGTTTGTCACGTCGACGATGGTGGCGTTGGTGAGGATGTATCGTCGGACCGGACTACGGAGCCAGGGCTTCAAGTCTGCTTCGGTGACCATGGTGAATGAATGTAGGACGCTTTGGAAGAGGGGGGTTACGCCAAGATTGGAAAGGAGGTGGTGGCGAGGGGAAAGTCAAAAAAGGAGTGAGAAGTTTACAATTGGTGAATTCCGCTCTGTAGCTCGATTACTTGCTCACTGTTTTTCAGAGTTGTTTATTTATCCGATTGGCTCTGTCTAGAGGTATACCGTCATCTTGCGACTGTACATTTGGTGTTGCCAAAATTATCGGTAGCATGGCAGTGCATCATCGGATTCCTGGTAGCACGAAGCCATGTTGCCGATACCGGTGTCGGGTATCTGCCACGAATCTCCATTGTCATCGGCAACATGGCTCGCCCCACCCCCGTATCACCGCTATCTTGACGAGTCACATCCAATCCAAGGGATTTCCGGAGACTGTCCTGATATGCATCTCTCAGTGAGGGGAATGGAAACATAACCCCGGGTTGACAGATGACATGCCATGCGACATGTGGAGACGCCGAACTCGTAGATCTTAAAACCGGCACTTTGCCGCTCTCTCTCCGAGGCGGTGGGTTTCTACATGGTTTGGCAGAGGCAGTTGACAAGGCCTTTTGACTTTGAGTTCAGACCTCCAACGAGCACTGACAATAATGGCTTCGTCCGGCGACACCAAGATCGATGCGATGAACAAGCAAGAGACTGGCGATCTCTCCCCAGAGAGTATAGAAGAGAAGAATGGGCAGGTGGTCGATCTTGCAGATGGTTACACCCTTGAAGAGGAAAAGGAAGTCCTCCGAAAGATTGACCTCGCCATTCTGCCCATGGTAAGCAATCAATTAGCCTTCAAGGGCAACAATCATCGGATGATTTGACTAATCAACGTGGCTGGTAAGATGTGCTTCGTCTTCTTCTTGCAATATTTGGACAAGCAAAGTCTAAGCTACGCCAGCGTAAGCCCCCCATTCTCTTGACAACATCAGACCCTGTTTCGATTCCGTGCTGACCAACATAGGTGTTTGGCCTCATCACCGACCTCAATTTGACCAGTTCCCAATACTCATGGTGTTCCTCTATTTTCTACGTTGGTTAGTCATTCTTCGACGCTCTTCAAGCTGCCTTGGGTCTAAATACTTCTTAAAACAGGTCAACTGGTATCTGAATATCCCTTCATCTACTTGATGAGCAGATTCCACCTCACAAAGTTCGTCGGAGTCACCATGTAAGTCTAATCACTCATAGCGATCTTCGCCCTCTGTTGAGGGACAGCTTCTGATAACTTGTTTTGTGATAGCGTCATATGGGGCATTATTTGCATGTGTCTTGCAGCCCCGCACAACTACGCTGGCTTTGCTGCCGTTCGATTCCTCCTGGGCTTCGCCGAAGGAGCTGTATCTCCAGCGTTTATCACGATTACGAGTATCTGGTATCGAAGCAACGAGCACGCACTCCGAACAGCGTAAGCTCTTCTACCCACGATGCACACGTCATCGATACTGATATTAGACAGGCTCTGGATCACCATGAACGGCCTCGCCCAGACCTGCGGCTCCCTGCTGATGTACGGCATCGCCAAAAATACTCACGCTCTTGCCCCGTGGAGAGTACTGTTCCTCATCTGCGGAGCAATCACTTCTGCCGCCGGTATCTTCTTCTATCTCTTCATGCCCAATGGCCCCAAGGATGCGTGGTTCTTGAACGAGCGCCAAAAGCAAGTGCTGTCTATGCGTATGGCCAAGGACCGAGAAGGTGGCGATAAGACCTCATTTTCTATGCAGCAGCTCAAGGAGGCTATCTTCGACAATAGGACCTGGTTTGTGTTTTGGTTCGGTGTTCTGGTGACCATGCAATCTCCTGTTCTTACGGTACGTACCACCTATTCTTGGACAAGGTAAATGGAACTGATCGTGTGTGCATTTAGTTTGCTTCGCTCGTCATCAACAGCATTGGCTACGACAAGTACGAGACTATGCTTTACACTGCTCCTTCAGGTATGTTGCTATTGCGTTTGACTGTGGAGGATTACGTCTAACAGATTTCTAGGTGCTGTGCAAATTGGATTATTGTGGATTGGTGTCTGCGGTTGCATGCTGTTCCCCAAGCAACGAAGTCTGGTAGCCCTTGTGCTCATCCTACCGCCTCTTATTGGCAACGTACTCCTTATGAAGCTATCCACTAGTGCCGGATGGGGTATGATCGCTGCATCGTGGATTGTAAGTCAGCCACTATCGAAGCTGTCTCTGGACATAGGACTGACCCTGCCTAGGCATCATGTATCACCGCCGTCTGGTCTATTCTTCTCTCCCTCACCGCATCAAACGTCAAGGGAAATACAAAACGCGCCATAGTCAACGCTATGTTCTTCATCGGGTACTGTGCAGGATGTATCGGTGCACCGCAACTTTGGACCAAGAAGCCGCGATACTTCAACGGTGTTGTCACAGCCATTGTCACATGGTGCTTGCTATTCGTCGAGATTGTTGTGTACAGATACCTTTGCGCAAAAGACAACTCGAAGAGAGACGCTGCACTTTCTGGTGGACAGCAGAGGCAGAGCGAGGACGAGGTCGTTTTGGATGCAGGTGGTGCTCCTGAGAGCGACTTGACGGACCAACAGGACAAACTTTTCAGATACAGTATCTGAGTATGCAATGCCATGAGAAGGTAGAAGGTGCCAGGATAGTAAGAAACTTGTCGGAAACTCGCCAGTTCAGAGCTTTGGGATAATTCCGTAGTCATTATCTACTTATTCAACAACCAGCGCTTGAGAGTTCTCCAATGCTGACAGTGGGCCTTGCAGAGACCAACTGCAAGGTTTCCAGCTTTTCGTTAGTATCCATGTTCCCACTGAAGCATTTAATGTCTTGTAGAAAGAACCGCTACTTTCCTATCTTGATTCACGAGGCTCTAGGCATTCTTTGCGGTGTTGACAAACGACATGAGTGTCCAAATTGAGACTGCCGAGTGCTCTGATATTTCCTCATACTGCAGCCGCTAAATCAGCCAGGTCACCAGCCCATCCGAGGCTTACGTTTAACACTTTTTAGGTGATCTTAAAATCTCGTAGCGTTTCAAAATCAAATTGAGTTTGAAACTGTGTGGTGATACCTAGCTTTGGATCTTGCCGGCACGATCAGATGAATATGTGTCAGCGAATGCCTGAACATTGAGTCGTTGAACTTGTCTTAGGTCAGATATGCGCTACTAATTTTGTATGATTGAATCTACGACAGTAAAACTCAAGAATGATGAATAAACATGAACTCTGAAACCCCCGTACGATACTGTTGAACTCGGGATTTTCTGTTACAAGACCTGTAAATAGTGTGGTATGTGGAATGATCTAGATATCTTTCCGCGCATGTTTGCTGTAGTTTCTGCGCAATGTAGGGCCGACCTGTGCAAATTTAGCGACACGACACTACTTAACAAAGAATTTTGATGAATTACCTTGTAAAGTATGATTGGAATGGGAATGAATAGGATCGACAAGAACCCTAAAAGAGAACTTGCCCATCCGACCCCCAACTTGTTGTACATGGCGTTCGCGAACAAGGGGAATCCTGCACCAAATGCGCTCCTGAAAAGATCATTTCCAGCGAGAACCGAAGCGGAAACATTCGGATATGCGTCAGGTAAGTAGTTGAGCACTGAGTTGAAGAGCAAGAACGACCCGATGCTAAACCACGCGGAACCGATAATTGGCACGATCCAGTGAATGTCCGGCCTTGACGTCCATCCAAACCAGAAGAGGCAGATAGGGATGGCGAAGCCGCCGAAGAATGCGGGAGGTAGACGCTTCTCGGGCTGAATATCTCCGTTCTCGTCGAACTGTGGCTCAAGATATTTGTGCAAGTACCAAAAGAACGGCGGAATGACGATCAAGGCACCGACCAAGATTCCCACGAATGCGACACCTTGGAGACCAATGTTGAACCCATACATGCCGGTGAATACAATTGGGAACGACTCGAACCAAATGTAGAGCAACCCATAGATCAAGGCGATGTAGAGATTGAGAAGGAAGACCATGGGTTCTGTGAAGTTCAGCGTGAACGGCCGGACCAAAGACACCATCATGATGTCCCTCGGAGTCATCTCCTCTGCCATCAATTCAGCCTCACACATGAGTTTCTGGTTTCCAGTGAGCTTCCGAAGACGTTTTGCCCGTCTATAAAGGATATTGTTGGCACTTGTTTCGGGGAGGCAGAAAAAGAGCAAGACGAATGCGAACCCGCTCAACCACATCAGTTCCCAGATGGGCCAGGTCCAACCCTTTGCCATGGCTGCAAACCCTCCGATCGCTGGGGCTAACGTTGGAGAACAGACTGCTGCGACTCCCCATATACCGATGGCGTAGGCTCTTTTCTTGGGTGACCAGATGTCTGCCAGTGTTGCACCTCCGGTCGCGAGGACAGGCGACCCGACGAACCCCGTGATGAATCGGAAGGCTAGCAGCATACCAAAGTTGACTGCCATTGCCGTAGGAATCTGAAGTAGGACGAAGAGCAGGAGAGTGCTGATGTAAATTGGGTTGCGACCGATCTGGGGAATTTCGGATAGGGGGCTCCAGATCATCTACATTTCTCGTCAGCACATGCGTTGGAAGAAGGCGTAAGAAGACAGTAGGAAAGCGTACCGGACCAAGGCCATATCCTGCAACAAAGAGCGTGAGGCCAAGCAAAGCGGCGACCTGGCTGACACCAAAGACCTTCATCACGTCCAACACACCAGCACTGTAGATGGCCGAGCCGATATAGACGCCCACCGTAAGCAGGCAGATCTGGAAGGTCACGAAGACCTTCTTCTTCAAAGACCAATTTTGAGGATTCTAAGCCATGTCAGTCTATTAATAGTACTCAGTGCTTTTGGTGCAGATGCTCACTTCGGGATCGTTAGGTAAAAAAGCGACGAGATTGATATTCTTGCCCTTCTCAGGGTCGACTCTTGTGCCGCTCAATTCGTTGTACTCCTCATCTCCTGGGACTCTCGTTCGGTCCGATTCCACACTGGCACCTCTTCCCCAAGGAAATCCCTCTTCGTCCTTGGTCTGATCAAACTCCTTCTCAGGTATTTCAACCTGGCCGTAGCGGGCGATATTGGCAGTCTTATCCGCGTCGACATAATCTCGCCATAGTTCAGGATTTTGTTCTTCATAGTACTGGAATTGCCTTAATTTTCCTCGCGTCACAAACCGGACGATGTGTCCAAAAGCTGCATCTCGTAGTAGCTCCATGATCGGTAGGCTTTGTTTCTCGTAGAGAAGCTCCTGATGCTGAGATTCGACGCCTTGCCACCTTTTTGAATATTCTTCCCCTCCTAACATTCCCGTCGTCATCAATAGTCAGCGGTGGATTACGGACAAGCATACCGCCCAAATTGTCCGGCAGTTAGGCGAAGGGCACCGTGCTGTCAAGGAAGATTTGACTGATGTTGAGACGAAGTGGCGCTAAAGGCCGTGCCATCAGCAGAGGGGGACTTGTATGATGATAGGGTCCAAATTCTATGACGGAAAGATGTTTCGGGAAACTCCTATTCGACCATGTCCATTTCAGACGAATCTAGCCTGACGTTGCTGCATCTAGACTCGCCTTGCAGAAGTGCGGGTGAGATCGATGACATCAAGCACGAGGCCAGCCGATCGTTTGACACTCACAAGAATCCTGGTTTTGTTAACGGCGCCGATCTCTTCGAGCTACAGGTATAACAGTCATTCTTCTTATTACCGATCGCCGCTTGGACTACAACACCTCATTTGATCGCCCGAGAAGCTGCCAGCTTTATCATGTCTCGACCGCCCGAAGACGTCGCGGGATCGGTATAGGTCCAACGGCATCTGACTGAATGTTATCTCCGCGCGCAGAAATTATTTGACTTCGTCGGACGTTACTTGGTGGGGTGATTCCATGCCGTGGCAACATTCGGGTTCAGTTCTGCGATTGCAAATGTGACCAATAACTGTAGGAGTCGGGCCCAAGCGGACAAGCACTCCCTAATATCGTCCAACGTTGCCAATATGTCTCGCACCGAGTACTTATGTTATTGAACCTTGATCGAGGCGACAGTCTTATATCTCTTGGTCGGTCTTCGGACATGAGGTTTGTTCGGTTTGTCCCCTAGTCAGCGAACCATGATAATCATTGTACTGGCCTTTGCGCGCACGGTGTTGCGGTACTCGCGCGAGGGTGTACATTTGACCTACCCTTCTACACGACTGCTTGGACGCTCATGTTCGTGTGACACTTGGCAGACGCGCTGCTCAGGTTGGTGACCGTGATCTCCCTGTGAACATGTTTCTTTGGATCAGTCGCCGCCCACGAGAACTGCTCAAATCGGGATGCAGGCTGTTCCAGAAAATTCATCATCTTCTCTTTGCTCGAAACATCTTCCGATTCAACTTGCTTAGACCCTCGACTGAATGGTAGTGATTCGAGGATGCGTCATGACTCGGGAGTGTCCCCCCTTAGGCGCTCGATGTCATCCTGGTGCCGCATGACTCAATCTTGTCTCCGACCAGGGCCCTTCTACACAACGGGTTCAATGAGTCGATAAATATAAGACGTCACTGTTGGAGCAGACCTAGGCCTGGAGGCACGCTTCTGAGCAGTCGGATGCGATTGTGTTATATCATCTTTCTTCGCGGTACAAGAGTCGGTATGCGATCGATGGATTCTGTCGACGTATCTTTTGCCGAGGATACCGAGATAAAAATAACATGAATCGTGTTCTTTCCTTTCGACATTCGAGGACTGGCTCAAACTTGGAGGTGACGCAGGACCTGCTCTACCTAACATCAGTGTATCTGGGTTGAAGAGACAGTCAGTCGGTAAACACGATGTAATTGAAGAGGATTTTACGCTTCGTTTCTGGGAGGAGTCTCGACGATTTTATTGATGGCACCAGCCTTGCTCTTGGTACCTCCATGCAACGTTTGCGCTTACCAGATGGTTCCGCCTGAGCAACTAGCGAATTGAGCTTGAGGACCCGTTCGTCTGCTGAAATTGTCTCATCCTCGAGGACCGTCAGGATACCTGCGATCTGGTCGGACAATTCGGTGATGTCTGTGGATCTTGGATCGGTTGCCAACTCAATCTCCTCTGCCTCAGTGAACGACGACACGGCATCTTCTGCGTCTTCAGGAGGTGTGAATTCCAGATGTCTCCAATCAATGACGACGTCTGTCTTGTCCCATGGGTTTGCCAGGTCGTCTCTCGGGCACGTGGTCAGGTTGCATTCGACTGGTGGTACGTCAGGTCCTGGGTGTAATATAGTTGCGCTTAATGCACGTCGATGACTCCATGGGGTGGCCTGCTTCCGAAGGTAGTGATGTGAAAGCACTGGCTCGAAAACTCGGCGTCAGCGACGAAAATTGTCTCGAACCAGTTGAGGATGGCAAAATTCACCTTTTTACGCGATTCAACTATTCACCTGGTCAATCATCTCAGGGCCTTGATTAAGAAAAGATTTGGATCGCATGCATGTATGCTTCACCTGGTCTGAACTTTTGGCCCAAGAGTACCGTAAGCGTCCAAAATGGCGTTCATCTCAATGGCCCTCGGTGGTATCGGAATTGGGGCGGAATTTGCATAAAATGACAGGTTCAAGAGGTTAATAGTAAGCCTACTTGGGTATATCAGAATTAGGATGGTTACGAACAAGGCGATGTCATCTTGAAAGAAAATAAACTCAGACAAATACTGGTCAAGCAAAAGTCCAGCCTTGGAGGAAGGAAAAAGGAAGCATGCTATACAATTTATGCACAGATTTGATCACACTTTCATCATGTCTTTCGCTTTTTCTTTCATCAGAAGTCGTTGTAATTCATCTGTCAGTGCCATAACCCTGAGCACGTATCACATCCCCTCTATTTCACACACCAAGACAACCACAGCCACGCTGTTCTTTCCTTGATCCAGTAATCCAGTCTCTTAACATCCCATCTTCTCTTCAGACCAGCTCCAGTACTGTTCATGGGATAAAGTTGGTTGATCTGGTCCTGAAAGGCTGTGTAGGTAGTTGTCGGTGGTAGTAGTGGCAGCGAAGCACTTAGGGCGCGTCGAGAACCCGAATCCGGTGACGGGCTTGCTGGAGGTTCAGGTGGGGGAATAAGGTAGGATAATGCTTCTTCCGAATATGGCGGCGAATCTCATCGCAGCGGCTGTATCGCTTGCCACAGTAGCGACAGACAAGAGTGCTGCCGTAATCCTTAGGCTTCTGGGGCTTCTTGGCCTTCTGAAGGCGAGGGGCAGGGCGGGATCGGGCAGGTCGCATTTTCGCCGTTTTGCCTGCAACCTTGCGGCGGTTAGGCCTCTTCTTGGGACTGTTTGTCATCTAAAGTTGAAGAGTCAGTAAGAGAATTCATCTATATTAGAACAGTCAAGGAGATGAAAACATACCCTCCTTGTGGTGTTGGTTCATCCGCTTGTGTAATTGGGAAGGGATTGTTTAAGAATATGTTATGTTTGTCTTCTTCTGTTTTGCACTGAATAGAAAAGGCAAGAACAAGACTGCAGCTATAGGAAGCAGGAGATGTGGGGCATCGGGTTGAAAGTGGTTATTCTGATCCCATGATGGAATACATAGCCCTCACTTGACCGCCCATACCACGTGCTCAAGGGAACACCTCGACTCTTTTTCCATATCTATCACTTCCGTTTAGCCTGACAACTCGAGCTTTCCTTTGCAAGTCAAGAATAATCGGATCTTTCCTCAAGTTGTCTCTTACCTTCAAGCAGCGCAGCAGGAATCAGACTTCTCGACCTCAAGCTTCCTGCTTTCGTCAGATCGTCCGTAAGCTACCACCTCTCTCCTCTTTTATCCCTCCGATTAGATTGATTGTTTGAAGCTAACCTTGACTATTTCCAGATCGAACAATCTAGATTTCCATTCAATCAATACGATCGCCAATCGGATCCAGGTATTTCCTTCGCCTCATGATCACATTGATCTGGGCATCGTCTTCCATCACAACCCTATCTCATCCTCTAGTCTCACTTCCCGAACGTAAGTGATCAACCCTCTCTGCCTTACCCATCTCCTTGACGTCCACTGATTCCTCAAAGGATACACCAGAACGAGAGACAAGACGCGATAATGGCGGATCTTAACACGGCGGCATCCTTCCCTCACTTTAAGAAGGAAGGAGATTACTACCGTCTGATCATCGACGGCGAGGCCTTCCTTATTATAGGAGGTCAGGTTAAGGCGTCTGCTTCCTCATCTGCTGCCCACATGGCTCGTCAGTGGCAGAAGATCCAAAGACTCGGTATAAATACTGTGTTACTTGTCATCTCTTGGGAGGCTTTTGAGTCGACAGAGGGCCGATTTAACCGTGACTTGGTTATGACTCTGATTGCACAAGCCGGCTCAGCTGGCATACGAGTACTACTCACTTGGTACGGTTCTCTGAAGGGTGGCACTGGAGACAGTAAGTTCTTTCTCTTTCCTTCATATTTTGACTTTGGTCCAAAAGGCCTCCTTCTGAGACCCTTCCTATTCCTGCCACCACTGCCCTTTCACTCTCATTTTCCACTCAATTCTATCTAATTCCCCGTCAAATGTCTTTCGGCCATTATTTTCTCTTGAAGTATCTACAGAGCAAGGACTGACTAACTCGTAATAGACTTGACTAGCTATGCACCTAGCTGGATCAAGATGGACCCTGCGCGCTTTCCCAGGATGAAGGGCCGTGAGGGCGGATACAACGACAACGGCGAAATGAATGGATGGAAGGTGGTAAGTACGCCTTCGGTGTCACTCTTTGGCCCTGAGTTTCTCAGGGCTGAGAGGAAGGCGTACTATGAGTTCATGAAGCAGGTCAAGGCCGCTGATCCTGACCACAACACCATCATCATGCTGCAAATTGGCAGTGAGATGGGTCACCTGTCTTGGACCAGAGACGTGTGCGACGAAGCCTTGACTGCTTTCGATAAGGATGTTCCGGATAACTTTTTGAACTTTCTCGTCCAGTCTGGCTCGGAGCTCTCTGATACCAATCCTCACTGCTGGGAGGAGTTCGCCAACAGTTCAGAAGGCACCGATGAGGTTTTTACAACCTACCATGTTGCCACACATATAAATTCACTGGCTGGGATTGCCAAAAGGGCTTTCCCAGTTCCGGTCATTGTCAACATCGCTCTTGAAGCCGCTGAGGGCAGGAAGTACGGTGCCCCTCAACCTGAGACCTTGCATCTCTGGAAGGCCTTTGCTCCCAACATCGATCTCTATGCACCGCGCATGACGCTTCTTAACCCATACGAAAAAACCTGCGAGGCGTGGGGCATGAATGCGAACCAACCCCTCCTTGTCCAGGCCCACCCCCAGGATGATGAGCACATTCGCCAACTTTGGACCGCTTTCGGATCCCATGGCGCTATTGGAGTTGTTCTTTCTACCATCGAACAGGTGGTGATTCAGGGCGGATCCACCATTGCCAATCACTCTGCCCTCTTACGCCAGGCCGCCCCCTTTCTCTTGAATGCTCAAAACCAACGCTATCCCCACATAGGAATAGCTTTTGGTTATCCGAATGAGACCGATCAGCTACAGTTCAAGTCTGGAGATTTCGACATCACCATCAAGAAGCTTTCGCTGGGCGGCTTCCGTGGAGGAGGCCACGGTCTTGCCATCAGCCAGGACAACGGCAAGGTTTTGCTCATCGGCTGTGGCTTCGAAGTCAGGGCCAAGTCTCATCTGTCTGAATCTGATGGAGTGAATGTCACCCGCATTCTCAGCTTCCATGAATTAGAGATTGACGAGGAAGGTGGCTTGCGCACCCTGCGCATGTTCAACGCCGACGAGACTAACGGCGGTAGAGTTGCCAAGATGGATACTGTGACCCCCATGATAGCAGAGGTCCAGTTCTACTGTATAAAGGATTGAGATTCGAGTTGTGCCAGTATGGAATTCATGTAGATTTAACGGAGACAGTACTATGGTGCTACGTTCCGTCCTGGGGGCTGCGGTGACACCTTGCTTAGACGGGACATGCCCCAGATAGAGTGGCCTTTTCAGATATCCCCTCTGCAGCTGAGCAGAGCACAGTTAATATAAATCTTTCTGCGTACTTTTGTTGTGGCATTTTTTACCCCTTAGGACATGTTCTATTTGATCTACTCCTATGAGCTTTAGAGACAAGGATACTCTTCGACTTGAAGACACTCAATGGGGAAAATCAGCCTTTTAACAGAAATTGAAAACACTCAGGCAGTGCTGCAACTGAGCTCTTTGGACAATTCTATCCGCGCCTTTTGAAGGCTCTCTATCGTAGGCGTAGACACCCCGGTCTTGACAGCGGCGGCTGACTCTGGCTGAGAACGACACAATAGCTCAAAACATCACTACATGTACGAAGCAGAGCCACTCAACATCGCCATGTTGGTTCACGGGAATATATGACTTAGAAGTGCTAGTACCCTAGTCGGTATCCACCCCCCAATCGTTGAGACATGCGGTCCTCCTGTACGTGCCGCATTTGTGCTGCAGAAGATCCAGATATTTGCTGCAACTTAGCGCCGCCAAGCTACGTGGGTGTCAACATGCGATAGTCCTACAAAACCCCGCGTCCCGGCATGGAATTATTTGCAGACTTCTCGCACATCACTTCATTCTCTTCCAAGTATCAAGCAGAAGAATAACGCACTCATAGACACAATTATGCCCGGCTCGGTTCGTGTCGTGGAGGCCTTGACCAGTCAGTCGACCAACGAGGCATCCACCGAAGGCGTAGCCGCAGCGTCGGCTCCGATCGAGGTTGACGGTGGGATCAGCGTATGTGGGAACCTCACATTACCTCTAGAACTCAATAATAATTCCTTTCCTCTGTCACCAACAGGACGATGCCTCCACCATGGATGATCGCATGTGAGTTTATCGCTTCACCCAGCACAGACGGCTTCAACGCCAACAAGAAACTAATTCTCATACTAGGTCTTCATACACAG
The DNA here is from genome assembly GCF_001831195.1 of Colletotrichum orchidophilum. Taxonomy (NCBI): domain Eukaryota; kingdom Fungi; phylum Ascomycota; class Sordariomycetes; order Glomerellales; family Glomerellaceae; genus Colletotrichum; species Colletotrichum orchidophilum. The sequence goes on along the minus strand of NW_019172959.1, from coordinate 608,847 downwards.
CCTCCCTGTCATCATCGGTGGTAGACTTTCCGACCGAATATGGTCGGACTTATCACGCATTTCGAGCTGGCTGTAAGTTGCAGCTTCTTAGATATAATTCTTACCTGCAGCAAGCGACCCAGCCTATAACAATCCGCACAGCCTACAACTTTCCCAATGACGAAGTATGTATTTGGAAATATGCTACAGCGGGGTGGACTACTGATGTTGCACTTTTATCGTCAGAGAGAATCCGACAGGCTTGATTTAACTCACACTGTGATGGTCAAGACCATCGGCAACAAGCTCTTTCTGGCACCTATCGATGAAGCGGAAACGCACCATATACTTGACATAGGCACTGGAACCGGTATCTGTATGCTTCTGGATGAATTACCATGATCTAAATATGCAGGGCTGACGATGTTGATATAGGGGCAATTGAGATGGGGGACTTTTTTCCCAGCGCAGAGGTTCACACCCCTTTTTGCAGGACATGCGGGGTTCTATTTGCATGCTGACATTGCTGCAGATAATCGGCATTGACTTGAGTCCTATTCAGCCGTCTTGGGTGCCTCCTAATGTCAAGTTCGAGGTCGACGATGTAGAAAGCCCTTGGGTAGGGAACAGGAAATACAATTTCATTTTCAGCCGCTACATGGCTGGATCCATCGCAGACTGGCAACTCTACATTAGTCGAATCTTGGAGTAAGCTACCCTTGAAATGTCTCCAGTCAGAGGTTCAGTAGGAATGACAAACTTTTGTAGGAACCTAATCCCTGGTGGATGGGCCGAGTTCCAAGACTGGAGCTTGATGCTCGACTCGGACGACGGCACCCTCAACAATACCAAGACGCACCGGTGGGCCACCCTGTTCATGGAAGCCTGCGCGAATCTCGGCCGAGACGCGGCGCCAGGACCGAAGTTGGAGGCATGGGTGAAGGAACATGGCTTCCAAAACGTGCAACATCGACACTACAAGATTCCCATCGGGCCTTGGGCAAAGGATCCGACGCTGAAGGACATTGGGATGTGTAATCTCATCCAGATGCTGGAAGGACTCGACGCTTTCACCCTAAAGTTATTCTGTACCGCGCTGGACTGGACTAGGGAGGAGGCACTCGTGCTGCTGTCGCAGGTCCGTCAGGAAATGAAAGCTTGCAAGTCTCACGTCTACTTGCACTTGTGAGTCTGATTGAAGCCCCTTTCAAATTCCTTCCCCGCGAGTCTTCATTAGCCTAACGAATGTCGCAGCCACGTTGTCTACGGACAGAAGCTCGATTAAGGGGAATGAACTGGGATGGTCCAGAGATTAGTTTCGATATGAATTGTCCCTAGATACATGTCACATAGTTCCACGCCTTTGGTCTATTTTCAAGGAAGACGATATGCTGAACAAAGGCACTGATGCAAAAACAACGACACCGTAACCTCTGAAAAGTTTCCGGTCTCCGGTTTTGGGTTGGCTTCCGATAGACCCCCAATGGTTGAAGTGAAAGTTCCCAAGGACGGTCGAGATGTAAGGGCTGTACAGCGAAGTGGTTGCCAATGTCAGAGAGCATCAGGATGAACGTCATCCCACATCGCCCAAATGAGAAGATAATTGGCTTGGAAGTCGGTTAAGACCTCTGCAACTTCCCAAAAGAGTTGCTGTTTCCCGTCACTGACGGAAAAACGAGGTGGTAAAATGGGTTGGCGTCTCCTCTTGGCACATCTAACCCCGCAAAGTGACAGCGTCGTATTTGGCAGTTTCGAGGCAACGGACGTCAATCCGCCGAGATGTTCCTCCAACTAGCTGACATTCCCCCTCCCGCGCCAATGAGTCTGGAGTAGAGGAAAGAACCTGAGAGATATTCCTGTGGAATAAAGCTAGCATCATCAGCTCATAAGTTCCCATCATGATCGACCTGGTTCCAGAAGTCTGAACCAGCAGCTCAAAGCTCGTGTCTGTTTCTGGCAGTGCTTTTTCCACGATGTTGTCAACTCGTCTGCTGCTGCTCTCAGCAGCCCTCTTCCTCTTCACATCCTCAGCAGCCTCCACCAAGAAGTCCCGCGACGAAACCTTCCAAAACCCAGTCCTCTACGAAGACTACCCAGATAATGACATCTCCGTCGGCCCAGACGGCGCATTCTACTTCTCAGCCTCCAACTTCCACTACAGCCCCGGCGCTCCCATCCTGCGGTCCCTCGACCTCGTCAACTGGGAACCCGTTGGCCACTCCATCCCGCGACTAAACTTCGGCGATGCCTACGACCTCCCGCCCGGTGGCCCGCGCGCCTACCGAGGGGGCACCTGGGCCTCGACGCTGCGGTATCACGAGACCAACGGCCTGTGGTACTGGATCGGGTGCACCAACTTCTGGATTACCTGGGTCTTCACCGCCGCATCCGTCGAGGGCCCCTGGTATAACCGCGCCAACTTTGGTGGTGAGAATTGCATGTACGACAATGGCTTGCTGATTGACGACGATGACACAATGTACGTCGTCTACGGCAACGGCCAGGTCAGCGTCGCTCAGCTCGCTTCCGATGGGCTCAGCGTCGTGAAGACGCAGCAGGTTCTCCAAGCATCTGATGTCAACACCGAAACTGTAGAGGGCAACCGGATGTACAAGATCAACGGCACATACTACATCCTCAACGACCAGCCCGGCTCCACAACCTACATCTGGAAGTCGAGCAGCCCATGGGGTCCCTACGAGGCCAAGATCCTCGGCCAGAACATCGCCCCGCCCCTCGATGGAGGAAATTCACCTCATCAGGGCAGCCTCATCAAGATTGCGCAAGGAGACTGGTACTTCATGTCCTTCACCTGGGCGTATCCCGCCGGCCGTATGCCCGTGTTGGCGCCCATTGTCTGGGGCGCGGATGGGTTCCCTGAACTCGTCAAGGGAAGCAATGGCGGCTGGGGCTCATCATACCCCTTGCCACTACCATCCCAACCGGTGTACAACTGGACGCGAACCTATACTTTTGAAAGCGAACTCGGTCCGACCTGGGAATGGAATCATAACCCCGATGTGGCAAGCTTCGAGGTCAATAACGGCGTAACGCTCCGCACCGCCAGCGTCACCGAGGACATTTACTCTGCGAGAAACACCCTCACCCACCGGATCCACGGGGAGTTCCCCAAGGGCACCGTCGAGATCGACTTTAGCAACATGGTCGACGGCGACAGATTCGGGCTCGCGGCTTTCCGCGACCAGACGGCGTACATTGGCATCCACCGCAATGGCAGCGAGTACACCCTCAAGGCGATCCACGGCATCATCATCGACGAGTGGTCCGGCAATCCCGTCGACCCAGGCAGAGAGGTGGCTTCTGCGCCTGTACCCAGTGGTGCTACCAAAGTCTGGTTTCGGGCTGAATTGGATGCGAGGCCCACGGGCACTAAAGACGCCAACTTTTTCTACAGCTTTGATGGTGCCCAGTTTACCAAGTTCGGCGAGACATACGAGTTGTACTCTGGGTGGGCGTTCTTCATTGCGTATCGCTTCGGTATTTTCAACTTTGCAACGAAGCAGTTGGGAGGGTCAGTCAAGGTGGACTCCTTCACGGCGGCGTAAGACAATGTTTTGTGCTTATCTTAGTAGTTTAAGGGTATAGCTTTCCTGTCAATAAACACAAACACTCGAAGATGGAGAGTAGCAGCCTTTGGGTATTTGAGTGTTGAGGGGGGTCCTCAAAGTCGCGTTTGGCTAATATCAATCTGATTATATACATCCGAGAGTTACATTTTTCGGTCACACCAAAGGCACGATGAATTCACGCCCTGACTTGTGTTGATTGAAACAAACCAGATATCACGGAGTGAGATGATGGCCTCTCCTGTTTTCTCAGCAACTACGTGGCCCAGCTAGACGAAGCCCGCCAACCCAACAAGCGGCCATCTCACCGAATCCCACCGGACCCTTTGGCAACTTCACCGACTGGTGTGCGCAGCGCCCCTCCCATCCAGAGAACAGTGGAGACAGAACCCGCCTTGCTCCCCTCAGCTCAATGACGTCCCGAAACGGATATCTTCTAGAAACTCTGGAAAGAGATGTCATCTTCACCCCCATCCCCTGTCCCGCTGACTCCCGCGGCCTTGACTCGCCAGACCTCAACACACCTTTTACATTGCCACAATGAATCACCCGTTGAAGAATGTTTGGAGCCTGCTGCGTGTGCATTACATACCCAACACGTCCGTTCAGGGACGAGCCCTGAGACCCTTGAAATACACAGCGAAGAAAACAGGATGAGGCAGCAAGGCTGTAAGCGAAGAAATGGATGTTTGACGTGCGAGTGGACTTTCATACCCTAACAATGAACAAGTCCTCTTCATATCACTCCTCCTCCTCTGTGTGTTTGTATGTGTGTAGATGGCCAAGTCACCGAGTGTCCCGAGCTCCTCACAGCAAAAACAAGCTGAGCCAAGACAAAAGACCAACAAAAAACTTAAAACACGGCAAATCTACCGGACAAGTTCCGCAAACCGCATTCCCCACCCCGTCGGGAAGGGCGGTCGGCATCCATGAGCACCAGGCGGGGCCGGGTTCCCAAAGAGCGGTGCGAGAATCCAACATCATCATCATCATCACCCACGCCGTCTGGTCGTTCCTATCTGAGGGACCGCGCGAGCCCACACCTAGGCACTGTTTCACCACCGATATGTCTATCCAATGCCGATGCTTTTGGGGTCAAAGTTTCGGCTCCTCCCAACCCTCAAGTTGATCTTGGCGCGAAAAGGGGAGTCTCCGCCTGCAATAGCCCGGCCTACCTGGTCCCCCCCATGGTGGCGGGTGTGTAAGGCGTGGAATGGAGATGCTTGGCAGACTCAACATCTATGACAGGACCCAGTAAAGCTACTCCATCAAAAAAGGGAAAACGGTGAAAATCTCCAAAAAAAAATAAAAAAAAATAAGGGGTAAAAGGAGGGTTACTGAGGGTAGTCCTTGTCTGTACGGTAAGTACGAATACAATGTCCATTGTTTCGCCGGGCGCCAACTTCACAATGACCTTAATGATCAGACGAAAGCTGAATAATTGACTTTAGAAGCGGATCAATCTCGGCGACTTCATTTTTGTTGATTTTCTCTTGCGCTCGGACGGCAAGGCTCTGGAATGTGTCGCAGGACTTGGGCCGACGGCAAACTGGTGATGGCCTCAAACGCTCACTATCATCCGAGCATCAAAATTGCGAAGTGCAACTTCGGCTTCTTCATCACCACATGGAGTACGCCTAATTGCAATGTTTTCAGACCTTCGTTTTCATAAAAAGGCTATCGTAAAACTTTTGAACTTAAGCACTGGGGTATCATTCCTATGTACATGACCGCCTTCGACTCTCTTTTTTCGTTTGGCTCCTTGCCTGATGCGCGCCATAATCCGTAAGCGCCTCTCAGCCAAATGCTGCCAATGAGTAACTTCCAGTTCACTGTTTTCAAGTGTGACAGAAGATCCATATGGACGCAAATCTTTGCCAAGTTTGCTTTGACGATACTGCTTCATTTGATGACCCAGGGGAGCAGAACATTCCCAAGACATTTCGGCCTCGAGCATCCCTCGCAAACGCCCTCGAGTCTAGTCTTTGTGGGAGCTTAGAAGGCAGGCTCCTCGTTGGTGGGAGGGCCAGCGTAGTTCTTCTTGCCCCAGGCAAAGTACCAACCACCGGAGATAAGGCAGGCGGCGATGAAGACAGCGGGAGCGTAGTTGATGGTGCTGGGGGTGACGGGAACGAAGGTGGGCATGCAGAACAAGGGCATGGCAAGAGCAGACCAAGCTATCAAACAATTAGCCTTGAATTCAATTCTAACATCTCCAAGTCGGAAGTACTTACCAAGAGAGATCACGTTGGCAGCAACACCAAATTTGCCCAGGTTGAAGGGGCTGCCGACCAGATGCGTGCGACCGTTGAAAAGACTGATGCCAATGGGAATGGCGTACGAGGCAGTCAAGCAGATAACACCGACACCAGAGAAGGCGTTGAAGGCAGCGCTGGAGCCAAAGTAGATGACACCAAGAATGATCTGAACAACCATGCTGAGCATCATGGCGTTCAGGGGCACGTCCAGCTTGGGGTTGACTTCCTTCCACCACCGGGAACCAGGAATGGCGCCATCACGGGCGAAAGCCCAGGTGCAACGAGAGGCGGCGGTGGTGCAACCGATGCCGCAAAGGATGGCCAGGACAATGAGGGGGAAGAGGAGTCCAAATGCGCCGCCGGAGGTGCCCATGGCGTCCTTGACGATGGAGGGGACAGGCTGGCCGGAAGCCAAGTTGATCAGGTAGGTGATATCGGGGAGCACGAAAACGAGGGGGATGAGGAACAGGAGACCGGCCAAGGTGTTGAGGCAGACGGTCAGGACGAGCGCCTTGGGGACCTGGGTGGCGGGCTTCTTGACCTCCTCGCACATGGAGATGACCATGCCAGTGGACGAAGTAGCGTATCCGGCGTGAAGCAGACCAACGCAGAAGGACCAGCCATCGGGCCATCCAGAGTTGGCCTCGAAGTGGGTGAAGACGTATTTGGCATCGTGGCGGCCGTGCTTGGCAACGACGAGAACGGCGATGACGATGGCGAAGACACCGGCGAATGTCCAGAAAATGGCAGCGGTCTAAGTCACGAGAAGTTTAGTTACGCTTGCTTTCATTTCACACCAATACAGCACCGAGAACGCGGGACCAAAATCATTTCTTACATCAAGGATGGGCAGCCACTTATTGCCGAGCGAGGACACAATGTTGCAGAGGAAGGTCAACCCCAAGAAGATCAGGAACACCTGGTACGGCTCGCCGGCAAAAACGCCGACGCCAGGCGACGACTCGAAGACGTTGACACATGCGACGATGAAAAGAGCAGTTCCAAAGTTCACGGCCAGAGTGATGGTAATGTTTCCCACGACGTAGAGCCAACCGCAAATCCAGCTAGCCACGCGGCGGTACTTGGGAGACGACAGCATGAACGCTTGGTAGTAAACACCTATCGAGGGGTCATCAGCATGTCGTCCGGAATTGGCAGGTATCGGAGCCTGCCGGGGCGCCGTGAGGCGAGTACAGCGGGACAGAAAAGTTTGTAAGTACCTCCGGCAGTAGGGTAGACACTGGTGATTTCACCAAGCGAGGCAGCGACACAGATAATGATCAAAGACACGGCGAACCATCCCCAGATAATGTTCACCGGACCACCGCCAGCCAAGGGGTAGATCATGGTAGTGGCAAGGCCGTACGGAATAGATGCGAGGACGAAGGACATGAAGGCGACCTGTAGCGTTGAGCGATTACGCTCGAGCTCGGGCTTGTAGCCCAGAGACTCGAGCATGTTGTCGGCGCCGCCATCGTCGGAACGGGAAGGTCGGTTTGTGAAGCCATCTTTGATATCGCCCTTGGCGAAGCCGAGATCGTGCTCGCGGGCACCGGGATCTTGCGAGAGCACGTGCGCCATGATGAGCGATGGCCTATAGAGAGAGGGCCCTGGTTGTTGTTTGACTGTACTATCTGTCGAGTAGCAAGCCAAAAAGGGCTATGGGGCGACGAGAGGGGGAAAAAGAAGAGTTAAAAAGGTGAGACGACTCTTCCAACGGACATGAGGGACAATGAAGGCCTGATGTGTGATGGAAAGCCAAGAGGAAGGGAAGTTTGCTTTGGGGAGGGATCGGCCTGTCGTAACTGGACTCAAGTATTCCAGAGCCGAAAAGATGGGAAGACGGAGAGTTTAAAAGGAAGTAGGAAAAGAAAAAGAGGCAAAAATCGGCAAGGGTCGAAAAAATAGACAAGAGAGACAAATCAGACAGACAGGCTGCCGGAGACAGATTGACAGACGGCCGGCAGGGAAGGACTCGATTGAGTTGAGGCAGTCCTCACTCCTTACTGTACAACTTCCAGTCAGTGCCGTCCGTACTGGGCTATCAGTCGCTCCTCTCTCACTTCTTGGTGTCGAGTTCGCCGGGATGGTAGAATGACGTCCATCTCATTGGACGTGGACTTGGGCGGCGGGACCAAACCCCCAAAGAGTTGTAGTGTGCCTTCCACGCCCCCCATGCCCATGTCCATGTCCTTTGCCCCCCTCTCGGCCCCTTGTCCGTCCGTACTACTGTTGTGTAGTCGCATGTCTCGTCCTATCAGTGCAGTCCCTGTACTATCTGTCCACACAGGCGCCGTGTGCACTGCTGGGCATGGGCGGGCTCGCACAATGTCGATGAAGGGTTCCTTCCTTAGCGTAGGTTCCCTCAACTTGCGTCGGTTTATCTCGCGGGCTCTTGTCTGACTCGGGGTCCCCGGTGGATTCGGCCGGTGCCACAGCAATCTCGTTACCCACACCTCCCAAGACTTGCCGTGCAGTCAGCGCGGGTAGCATGGGCCTTCTCTCGCTTACGGACGACGTCCTGCGGCACAGTGAAGGGCAGGGCAAGGCAGCGCAGCGCAAGGCAAGGCCGAGAAAGAGCTGAGGTGCCTAGCATGTGGCCAGCGGTGGCCGTATCGAAACATGAAGCAACACATCGCTACAGCCGTAACTGGTGTGGTGCCAAGACCAGGCCGAAGCATTGAGCCTGTCAGAGCGCGTGTAGTGCCAGACTGTGTCGGCTCTGGACCTGGTTGCGGTAATTTTGTCCCGCGCTATCGACCGCAGGTCTAAAGCATATTGAGACCATCATTGGAACGATTGACCAAGGCAAACCGGCGGTACTTTGGACTCTAGCCTCTCAGCCTGTCTTGCATTTGCATTTCTGCTGTCTTGTATCCGTAATCATCAGCCGATTGGCCTGTGGTCCTCAGGACTTTGGTCCGCGCCTGTGTGTCGCACGACTTGGATTAGGCCTGGGCGGAGCGGCGGCGGGATGGCAAGACATTTAAGACTTAAAAAATCCTTTTTTCCGCACTATAGTG
>NW_019173255.1:0-6560 GCF_001831195.1 Colletotrichum orchidophilum | reverse complement strand
CGCCGTAGCTAAACCCGGTCCTATAACTCTTATAAATTAAATATTATTGTTATACTTGTCTCTTATATAAATAACACCAATAATATATAAGCACACTCTCAACTCACTACCAAACTTAAGTCAAACAAAAAAACAACAAAATACAAAAAAACTAATAACAATATTAATTCAATTTTTTTTAATAAAAAATAAAAATTAACATAATATAAATAATTATAAAATATAATAAAAAACCCATTAAAAAAAATTATTAATCTAAACGTTATTTTTAACCCTTATTATAATAAAAATTAAATATTTAAACATAAGGTTATAATATATAAAAAATAGGAAATATTAAAAGTTAAATTTATTTATTTTAATTAAAACGATTACTGTTATAAAAAGAGTATATATAATATTTTTTTATAATTACTTAGTAATTTAATTACGTATTAAAACGACCTTATATATATAAATAAGCTCGTTATATCTTTTTATTTAAAAAGGATAATAATAAAAATATATTTATTATAATATTTATTTTGCTATTCGTTTTACTTTTTTATATTATTTTTTTGTATTATTTTTTAATCGTATTATTTTTTATGATTAATACGCCTAGCCCGTATATTTACCCGGCTAGCTTATAGTCTTACCCTTTTTATTAGAGGTGCCTTTTATTAAAAAAATTATATTAATAGCGAAGTCGGCTTTAAAAAAACTTAATTTTATAGCTTTTTAATTATAGCGGATTAATCGATAATTATACCGATATTTTCTATTTAATTAAAGAGAAAATAGATTTTAAATTAGCTTTTAAACTATAAAAAAAAGGGATTATTATTATAGAGGGTAAGCCCTACGAGGCCTTAGATATCATTAAAATAAAAACTTTATAAAATCGAAGCGTGTATCGTTTTATTTTATACGATTTAAATAAGCACGTTAATTTACGGATCTTTAAATTACGTATAGTTCAAGAGATTAAAAATAAAAAAACTAACGCACCATATAAGAAATCTCGTTACGTAATCTAAGGATATAACGACGTTAAAAAAGTAGAATTACTTATATAATTACCAACGGTTTAAAAAAATAGCTAACGGTTAATATTAATTTTAATCCTTTCCCTTATTAAAAACGGATATTACGTATAGAATATAGATATTACGTAAGCGTATACGTAATCCGTTACTAGTTTAACATAAAAGATCCTTACTTACCTTTTAAAAAAGATAATTAATAAATATTTAAAAAATATAATTATCGAAGTGCTTAAACTATTATATAGGCTAATAGAATCGAGAACTTATTAATAGGCGACCTATTACGATTTCTATATTAAATAGCTAAATATAATTATATTAATTTACGATTTATATTTATTAATTTTTAATTATTTAAAAAGACTTTATAAAATCGTTAATATATAAATTAACGATACGTTAAGTATATTTAACATCGAATTTATATAAAAAGAAAATAAAAAATTTAAAAAGGCCGGATTTATTATTAAACTAAAAGAGATCTTTACTATTAACTATTTATTAATATTTAATAGCGGGATCTTTATAATTAAGGGTAATACTATTGCTTTTTATTAAAAAAGGTAAAAAAAAAAAATTACTTTTGTTAATTTTATATTATATAATCGGTAAAAGAGATATTAAGTAAAATAAATAAAAAGATCGTATATTATTAATATCTATTAATTAAAAATAACGTTTAATATCATAAAAATAATATAAGCTATAAATTTAATTAAAAAAGACGTTACCGTATTAAATAAATAGTTAAGTTAATAAATAATAAACCTAAATTATAAGCTAACTTATTATTTATTAAATTTAGCCTTTACTAAGCTTTACGTTTTTATTAACAAATCGTTTATAAATAATATAAATTTAACTTTTTAATTTAAATATATTATTATTTTAGTAAATAAGGTTATAAAAGATGATTAATTTATAATTTATAATAATATTATTTACTATTTATCGGTTAAAAATAAAAGAGTAATTAAAAGCGTTTTAATTTTAAAAGTTTATAAAATAATTAACGATATCGATTTCGCTTACGCGATCTTTATTATGTTTAAACGGATTATAAATTAATTAACCTTACTTATAATATTAACGATCGTTTATATAAATTCTTATTTATTATATAAATACTTTATTAAATTAAGTATTATTAAAAAAAAGAGGTTAATAATAAATATTATAGCTTTATAATAATTATATAAGCGACGTAAAATTTTTAAAATCCGTTAAATTATTACGGCTAACTAATCGTAATAAGGTTTATATTAATAGAAATCGAGGCTATAATATTTATAAATAGTAGTCGTCGTAGGAATAGCTTTAATAAAGCTATTATTTATAAATTATAAAATAAATAAGGCTTCGATAATTAATCGTAGTTTTATTAAGTAAATTCTTAATAAAGGTAATTAAAAGCGATTATTAAATTTAATATAAAAATTAATTATTAAAAAAGCTATAGAAATCTATCCTCGAGCTTAGCTTAAGCTATCTTATATATAAATCCTAATTATAAATATATTTTTTATAATATCTTATTTATTATTATTTAATTATTTATTAAACGATTATCCGTTTTATATTTTTATAATCGTCCGTTTTATTTATTTATAAGCGTTCGTTTTTTATTTTATTATATAATTATAATTATATAACTTATTTATAGTTTTTTTGTTTTAAAAAGAGCCGTTTAGGTTTTTATTATTATATATATAATATAATAGCCGCCGTAGGTCCTATAAGGTAAGGCCTTAGTTTAATAATACGTATTAAGTCGTAATATTAGCTCCTCCCCTCGAAGGTCTAGTCCCTAGGCTTATAAATAAATTATTCGTTCCTAAGTTAAAGAATTATTAAATATTTTTATTAAAATATATTAATATTATATTAAATTAAATTAAAAAATCGAAATCGTAAATAATTATATTTTATCACTATTTATTACGTATTATTCATTTTTTTAATAAAAATATAAAAATAATACCGTATTTAAATTATCGTTTTTAAAGTATTTATTATTTAGTTTTTTTTAATTTTAATATTTATAAAATATACTATTATTTAAGTATTTCGTACGATACTTTTATTAATATTATTTATATTTATAAGTTCTTTATAAATAGTTTTTTATAAGTCCTAATTAATAAATATAATAAATTATTTAATAATAAAATCCGATCGTTTTAATTATAAAAAGTAAATAAAAAAGTCGCGGTTTTAAAAAAAAACTATAAAACTATAAAAAAAAGTTAAGGCTTATTAAAAGGTTTAAATTAAATTAAATAAATCATTATTTAAATTAAAACGCCTTCGTTTTTAAAAACAAATAATATTTAAAAAAAATCGTATTATATTAAAAAAATTTCTTAAGGATACCGGGAGTATTTCTTTAATAGCTTAGGAGGCGTAAGTTAATAATATTTTTAATATTATCGATTAGGACGCCGTAATAATTAAAAATTCTAAATTTAAATTTAATTTTAATATTTTTTAAAAAGCTATTAAGAGTTTTAAAAGTTTATAACGGGTTCTTATATATTATCTTCGTATTTATAATTTTTTTATTTAATAAAATACTTTTTACGTTTTTTTTTAGTTTAATAATCGATAACTTATTCGATTTTGTATTTTAATTTATTAAATTCGACGATAATACGATTTTTAGTATATAAGCTTTTAAATATTAATTTTAAAAGTAAAATATAAAAAACCGAGTAATATCGTATCGTATTTAAGAGTTTTAATTTAAAATTAATTAATAAAACTTTTTTAATAATTTTAAAAGGTTTAAGTTTTTTATAATTTAATTTATCGCTTAGTCGTTTTATTTTAATATTATAATAAAAGAGATATATATTATTATTTTTTTTAAAATTAGTTTATTAATTTTTAATTTATTAACGTATTTTTTTATATACTATTATATAAACTTAAAGTTTAAAAAGGCTTTTTTTTAAATTTTTTTAAATTTATTTACGTTTACCACGGCTTTTATAACTTATAATCTTTTATATACTTTTTTATATATAATTAAACAAAATCCGTAGTTAAGATAAAAAAAAGATTCTTTTATACTTTTACTAACTACGTTATTATATATAAACTAGGTTATTAATAATAATATTACTTAATTATTTTAATCGTAATTTATATAATAGCGGAGGTATATTTTAAAAATCTAATTAAATTTTTTTCGTTTATTTATTAATTTATAAATAAAAAAAGGTCGATAATTTATAATTTATACCGAGCTATAAAATTAAAAAATTTTAAAACTTAGCAGTAAATAATTTATTTTTATTAAATACTATTTTTTTAAGTAAACCGTAATTAATAATAATTATTTTAAAGAAAGTATATATTAATTCTTTAATATTATTTATTTTTTTATATAATATAAAATAGGTAAATTTAATAAGTCGGTCGACGATAACTAAAATACTATCGTATTATATATTTATTAATAGCTTTTTAGATTTTAATAATTTAATAATAAAGTCTTAAGAGATTAAGTATTATGCCTCTAAGGGCACTAATAATAGTTATAATTCTTTATAAAGCTTATAAAAGTTATTTTTATTTTTCTTATAGATATTATAATTTTTAATAGCCTTAACGATTTTTATTTTTATAACGGTTTTATTATAATATTAATAAATCCGTTTTTATATTTTTATAATACTTTAATAACCGTATATTTAAATATTATAAACTTCTATAATAAATTTAAAAATTATTTTTTTAAACGGGCTAATATTAACTTTTTTAATTATTATAAAGAGTTTTATAATAAATATAAATTTACCGTTATCGTCGTATTTAAAAATTATTTATATTTCCTTAAGGACCGTGATTTTATAATTAAGTCGTTTATTAAGAGTATTTATTTTACTATTTTTTAAACCTTTTTAATAAATAATTTGAAAATTAAATTTAAATAAGAATTCGCTTTATTTAATTTATCGTTTATTTAAATTTTTATTTATTATAAAATTTATAAAGTTTTTATAATTTATATAAATAATAATTTTATATTTAATATTTAAAAATTATAGTCTTTATTTTTTAAAAACTTCGATTATAACTATTAATTTTTTATTATAAATTTATTAATTTAATTCTATTTTATAAAATATTTTAAAATAAAATATATAAAAGTAAAATACTTTTTATTAATCTTATTATTTTAAAAAAGTTTTTATAATAAAATCTAAAATATCGATCTCGATTTTAAATAGTTTCTTTAAGTCTAAAATTATAATTATTAATTCTAAAATAACTAAATCCTTAACTTTATTAAAAGCTTTTTCATATTTTTTATTTTAAATAAAAATTATATCTTTTTTTATTAAATTATTAAAAAGTCTAATAATATTAACATAATTTTTAAAAAATCGTTAATAAAAATTAACGAATTTTAAAAATAATTATACTCTTAAAAGCGAGAAGTCGCTGCTAGGGCCGCCCAATCCGGTGGGAAGTGCCGCCGTTTTACGCGGCACAAGCAGCGAGAGGGAACTGAGCGATGGGCGGACACTGCCAGGTATTAAATACTTCGTCCTGCTGCCTCCAACGCCTGCAACCTGGTCATGGCAGTGCGCCCCACCCTGCTATTTTGGTCCAAGCGCCTGCCATGTCCTTCTACCCTGCCCGTTGGTCATGCCAGCACCGGTTTGCTGTTGCCAACTCCCTCGCCTTCTGGCATCCGTTGGAGCGGTTTCTGGCTGCTCAGGTTGCTGAGGTTCTGCTTGACGAAATGGCGCCGCCCGACATAAAGAGCGGCATCGTGCCTGCCGTCTTCTGTCGTCTTCTTTCGCCTCAGCACACGCTCACGACCCCTCTTCTGCCGCTGCGACGAGCGACAATCTCCCAGCCATGGCCCAGCGGATGCTCCCCGATTGTCGCCCTCGACAAACAAAAGCAACCGTAGACTTTTTGAAGCGGTTTACCGACCAAGAAGCACAACGTCGGATCGCGAACCAGCCGAAGCCGTTCTCGGCTGAGGAGCATGCCGACCTGCGCAAGCAGCTTAAGAGCGTCAACTTCATCAAGCCGAGATATGCAGACGAAACCGAGATCAATATCGCGGTCGTATGCAGGAAATGGAAACGGTTCGCTGCGAGAGCCCCAGGCTTGTTTTCTTGTTGACTGAACTCTATCACAACAGTTACTGTCAAGAGCAGAAGCTCGGTGAGTGGCAAGCGGCCTTGGAAAACGTAACTCGCGAGACAATGATGAGCTTCTTTCTCCGGATCAGCGAGTGGTCGATAGGGAAAATCAAATCATGGGGTACGACGCAGGTATATATCCGGCAGTTTCAGCAGCTATACACCACCGTCGCCGGTCGCTACATGGACAGGAATGATGCGAAAGAGCTCTACAAGGTATCTACCAATTGCGGCAGTCGACAGTTCCACAATGATGCTGACATGGGCTGGGCTAGTTCCACCACACGATCCTGATTCCCCGCTTCGGATACCGGGCACCTAACATCAACGGGAAGCCAGTCCTCGGAGCCGATAACCTGCTGGCCAT